>NC_080380.1:54656884-54955791 GCF_014773155.1 Arachis stenosperma
ACTGAGCAACATGCTCTTCAACAGTTTCTTCGTCCTCTTCAAAGGAAGAATATTCATCAGAGCTCATAAATGACAATAATAAGTTCAGTGGAATCTCTATGGTCTCTGTGTGAGCCTCAGATTCCTTTAGTTCCTCAATAGGGAACTCCTTATTGGTTAGTGGACGTCCCTTGAAGTCTTCCTCACTGGGAATCACTTCCTTTTCACTCTCTCCAGGTTCGGCCATTTTGGTTATAGTTATGGCCTTGCACTCTTGTTCATGCCCTGGGTCGAGCTGTACGACCCGGGCTGATCGAAGATAAATCGACCGACCTCTTCAGATCAAGAATATTCGACATATCCTCAAAAAGCTCGGCCAAATCACCAGGAAGGCCCGAAAAAGGGCCCAAACAGATGAACATGACCTAAATCCAAAGGCAGCCCAAAGCCTAGAAAGATAAGGGCGGTTCCCTCAAAGATAAGACGACTTCACTCAAAGATAAGATAAGATAACTATCTTATCTCAAGGGAAGATCATTCCACACTATTATAAATACACTAGAGCACCTAGGTATAACTCACACTCTGATCCTACGAAAAACCTGCTTAATACCCTTGCTAACTTAAGAATCGGAGTCCCTTGGAGGTACCACCACCCACCGGTGACAAAGGATCAGCACCATCGCCAAGTCCAACAAGTCAGATACAACAGCTCCGGCCAGTACAGAAGATCTCGTTCGAGATCAACCTACAGTTTCAGGTAACCCTCGAAACCTGGAAGTCATCCCATCATCATGGCGGACAACCTTGACAACGACCACAACTCAGATCTAGAAAATAGAATGCCACAGAAGGACGCAGACGCTACACCAAAGGAAATATCTCAACCAAATGGAGATAAGAACTCACCAAACACGCAAATCCTAGAGGCACTTCAACCTCAACAAGATTGTCTCAAACAACTCGAAAAGGAGGCTGAGCACCAACGAGAAGCCGAGAAGGACCTTGGAAGGGAAACTGGGTGACGTAAAGAATTGGAAGACAAACTCCTAAAGCTCGAAGCAGATCTAAAGGCCTAGACTACTCGATATAATCACGAAGATAATCCCTGCAAGGATCAAGACTCATTCACCAAAGAAATCATGAAAGCGAAAGTCCCAAAAGGCTTCAAGGCTCCCGACATGACCTCATACAATGGCACATCAGATCCAAGTCATCATCTTAGTAATTTTAGAAGCAGAACGTATCTCACCGATGCCTCAGATGCAATTCGGTGCAAAGCCTTCCTAACTACCTTAACCAAGACGGCAATTAAGTGGTTCGACAGCCTACCCCTAAGGTCCATCTCAAGCTTTGATGACTTAGCTGGAAAGTTTCTTGCTAGGTTCTCCATCCAGAAGGACAAAACCAAGCACGCCCCATGTTTGTTGGGAATCAAGCAAGGAGATCGGGAAAATCTTCGCAACTACATGGAAAGATTCAAAAAAGCATGTCTGGACATACAAAGTCTGCCAACTGAAGCAGCCACTATGGGCCTCATCAATGGCTTACGAGAGGGACCTTTTAGTCACTCCATATTAAAGAAACATCCCACATCTATGAATGAAGTGCAAGAACGAGTGGAAAAGTACATCAACATGGAGGAAAAATCTCGACTAGGAGAGACATCAAAACCCGGATCTTTTTACTCCTCCTGAGATAAGGATAAAGAGTCCAAGAAAAAAGAAGATCAGCATGGAGAGAAGATTAAAAAAATACCACAATTACACCCCTCTCCGGGTGTCTCTTGTGGAAGTATACCGAGAAGTATGCCACACTGAAAAGATCCCACCACCTCTCCCACTTGAAAAAAAAAGGAGGCGAAAATCGGACGGAGTACTGTGAATACCACCAAATTTATAGACATCCCACTAACGAGTGCTTCGACTTGAATAATGTCATAGAAAAGTTGGTTAGAGAAGGGAGACTAGATCGGTACCTAGCCAGTAAAACAGATGAGCCCAGAAAGATAAGAAGAGACGAAGAGGTCGTACCCCAGAGAGACATGTTCACATGATACATGGAGGATTTGCGGGAGGAGGAATCTCCAAATTATCTCGCAAAAGACACCTCAAAGAAGTATATCACGTCGAGGAAGGAGAAGGAGCACCAGACCTCCCTACTATTACTTTCACTAAAGAGGATGCAGCTGGCGTCATCTTGGGACATGACGATCCCATAGTTATCACTATCATATTAGCCAACGCTAAGCTCCACTACACATTAGTGGACTAAGGAAGCTCAGCTGACATCTTGTTCAAAACCACCTTCGACAAACTCGGCCTAGAGGAAAAAGAGCTTAGAGCATATCCGAACAGTTTATTCGGACTAGGAGACACTCCAATCCAACCACTTGGATACATCTCACTACACACAACCTTTGAAAAAGGAAACCGGTCAAGGACGCTCAACATAGACTACATCGTTGTTGACATAAGTTCAGCCTACAATGCCCTGATAGGTCGAACAACGTTAAATCAGCTCGCCGCAGTAGTCTCGACCCCACTGATGTACACCCGTGGACTATGTTGGAAGAGAGTTTCTCAATGAAGTTACATTCCAAGTATAGATCTACCAACAACAATCCTCGAGGATCAAATTTAGAAAGGAATTGGTTGTCACAAGTTCAACCCCAATAAAATAACCGAAGTATTCAAACCTCGGGTCCGTGATGCAATTGCATATTTGATATATTAGCTAGTTAGTTTAGTTGATTTTAGCTTGATTTCACTCATTTTCTCTAAATAAACAAGTCCTTTTATGAGTTTGTATTCATGCATGAGAATACTAAGGAACATGTTGATTCTAGCCAAATTCATGCAAATGATTTAAGGAATACATACATGAATGAGTATGAATGAATCTCATGAAATTTATTGCATGAATTGGTAAGACTTTGAAGCTATTTCCTTTGTTGATGATAGGTGATGAAACAAGGAAGCATGGAAGCAAGAATGATGCAAGGAAATCTTGGAGCAAGAAGGAGATGTATGTTGCCAACTTGATCCTCAAGTTGGCAACGCCCAATTGATGCAACCAGGATGAGAGAGCACGTTGGCAACTTGGTTTCCAAGTTGCCAACGCCCAAAGTGGTGCTGCCAGGAGGTGTAGCACGTTGGCAACTTGGAAACCAAGTTGGCAACGTGCTAGTGCACAATCAGCGGAAATTGCAGCCTGACCTTCCCCTCTTCAAGGATGAATATCTTGAACCACAAGGATCCAATTGGCATGATTCCAATTGCGTTGAGAAGCTGACATCAAGAGCTTTCCAACGATATACAATAGTCCATAATGTGGCAAGGAATGGAAGCTCAAATCAGAGGAAAACTTAAGCCCCAAATGCAAGGAAATGAAGCATTGCAAGTTGCCAACTTGAAGACCAAGTTGGCAACGCCAGAGCCACCAGGGGAGGATGTCACCACGTTGCCAACGCCAACACCAAGTTGGCAACGCCCAGGCAAGCAAAGAGCTGAGCCAAGGAGAGCTCGAGGGCGTTGCCAACGCGGGAATGAAGAGGCGTTATTCAAGGCAACGCACACAAGCAAGAAACTTGGGCCATGAAGGAGTGTCGAGGGCGTTGCCAACGCCAAGAACTATGGGCGTTGTTGAAGGCAACGCCACACAATCAAGCTTGGCCCTGGAAGAAAAGGAGCTGGCGTTGCTAACTCAAGATGGGCGTTGCCAACGCCACACAACCAAGCAACTTTGGCACCAAGTTTTGGAGCCCATTCAAGTTGCCAACGCCTGGGACATGCACCATTCAAGTTGCCAACGCCAGGGACATGCACCATTCAAGTTGCCAACGCCAGGGACATGCATCATTCACGTTGCCAACTTGGGATTGCATGGGCGTGTTCATCAACAACGCAGCAACCCTGGCAGCCTGACCTCGCCCTCTTCCATGGAGTATATCTTGAGTTGTAGACCTTCAAATGATGCACTCTCAACGGCATTGGAAAGTAGACATCCAGAGCTTTCCAACCATATATCATAGTATGGGATTGGCATTCGTTTGAAGCTTCAAAAGATGGCTTCATTTAGAGCTTCAGAATCTGAGCACGTTGGCAACGTGGAAATACAAAGGCGTTTTTGCCAAAAACTCCTGCGATTTTAGCAGCCTGACCATGTCCCCTTCAATGGAGCATAACTTGAGCTACAGAGATCCAAATTGAGTGATTCCAGTTGCGTTGGAAAGAAGACATCAAGAGCTTTCCAATGATGTATGATAGTCCATATTGAAGCAAAGGATAGATACTCAAATTCTGGGCAACATTAGGCATGAGAGAAGAGTCAATAAGAAGAAGAGCAAGTTGTTAGCAACAACTTGGGCTAGCAACGCCCAAGTCTCAAAGCTCACCTCCCAGGAAAATGCCATGCACGTTGCCAACGTGCATTATGCCTGGAGTTATTGCCAACAACGCCCCTCAATGGGCCAGAATTGGTGCCAACTTGCTCTACTTCCCCTATTCATCACAAAGGCCAAAACTTCTTCAATTGAACCAAGAATTCAACAAAGAGAAAGCCCACATTGCTAGCCCACTTGAAGATCTTTGAAGGAGTTTTGGGAGTAGTATAAATAGAAGAGATTGATGTACTTGTGGAAGAACTTTTTACACTTTGACTTTACTTTTTGACACTTAGAATTTTAGACTCTTAGACTTTTATTTTTGAACTCTTTTGGTACTTCCGGGAGTATACCCGGGAGCATTTTTTTGGGGTTCTTCTTGGAACTTCTCTTCTTCATTTTCTGAAGCTTTAAGCATTTCCTGATTCTTCTTCATCTTTCTTTTACACTTAGTTTAATTTTTGTTGATGGAAATTGTTGTTGAAATTGGAGCAATGACTCACTGAACCCCACTTTCATTAGGGGGGGGAGCTCTGCTTGTTGGAATGAATTGGTGAATTCATCTTGTCCTCCTCAATTTTAGTGGTTGATCTAAAGAGGGAACTCTTGTTCTTCAAAGATTCAACCACCATCGAGAGAGGGGTTAATCTATATGAATTATGTGGTGAATTTGAGAAATGAGTCACATAATTCAGTTTAGAGTTCATCCTTTCATGATTTCCTTAATCAATACACCTTGGTTAGTATGTGAGATGTAACTCTCCTTGGTTGAGATTATGGGAATTGTGTGGCTGGATTAGATTTGAGCTTCATCTCTTCTCATGAACAAATAGATCACGAGAGTGGCATTTGGTTATGTGGAGAGAAATTGAATCACCAAGAGATTGGGATTCAATTACCCACTTGCCATGGATCTATGCCCATGATTGAGAAGGATTTGACTAACATCAATTCATGAACACTTGCATCTCTGATCCCTAATGATCTTCTCTACCATTAATTCTTACTTCTTTTGCTTCTAGTTGTTTGATTACCCATAACCCAATTCCCTTTTACATTCTGTCACTTTATTATTCTTGTCATCTACGTTTTGTTCCTTTAATTCTTGCTATTTACTCTTATGCTCTTTAGAATTCAGCACTTTAATTTCTTGCAATTAAATTTTGATGTCATTTAAGTTTCTTGCAATTTAAGTTTCAGTTATTTACTTTCATTTTATTTCTATCTTCTAGTTCTTTACATTCCTTGCCATTTAAATTCTTGCAATTATGTTCAAAAAATCAAAATGCTCATGAAATCAAAGCTACGTTTGCTTGACTAAATCTACCATTTAACTAAAGTTGCTTAATCTACCAATCTCCGTGGGATCGACCTCACTCTTTGTGAGTTTTATTACTTGATACGACCCGGTATACTTGCCGGTTATACGTGAAATCTAATTTTTACGTATCAAGTTTTTGGCGCCGTTGCCGGGGATTGGAAAGATTGACAATGATTAAGTGAAAGGTGGTTTAGATTAAGCATTTTTTTTAGTATTTTTGTTAAGCCCACTAACTGTTTGATACTTTGTTTCACTAACTCCAATTCCACTCTAGTTCTAGAGTGTTTCACTTGTGATTTTGGTTTTGTTTGTGTATGTCAGGAGCTAGTAGACGTAATATTTTGGACGAGAGAACCCTCCGAAGGATAAGGAGAGCAGAAAGAGGAAAGGGAATAGTTGGTGAAGAGGAGTCAGAGGAAGAAGAACAAACCATGGAGGATGAGATGCCAAATCCTCCTGGAGGGGTCAACAATAATGGTGGACACGCTAGAAGGGTGCTATCTTCTTATACCATCCCTGACCCAAGACATTGTGGGAGTAGTATAGCCACTCCAAATGTTCAGGCCAATAACTTTGAGTTAAAACCTCAGCTCATCACTTTGGTACAGAACAATTGCTCTTATGGAGGGGGACCTCTTGAAGACCCAAATCAACATCTATCTGTTTTTCTGAGGATATGCAATACAGTGAAGACAAATGGAGTGCATCCAGATGTCTACAAGTTGTTACTATTTCCATTCTCTTTGAGGGACAAGGCCACTCAATGGCTAGAATCATTCCCCAAGGAAAGCCTCAATGATTGGAATGAGGTGATGAGCAAATTTCTAGCAAAGTTCTACCCACCTCAAAAGGTCATCAAGTTGAAGACAGAGGTTCAGACTTTTAGGCAAATGGAAGGGGAGTCATTGTACGAAGCCTGGGAAAGATATAAGGCACTAATGAGAAGATGTCCCCCAGACATGTTTAGTGATTGGGTTAAGCTCCAAAACTTCTATGAAGGCTTAAGCTTAGAAGCAAGGAAGGGACTAGACTACTCATCAGGAGGATCACTCAACATGATGAAAACTGCTGAGGAGGCTCAAAACCTCATTGAGATTGTGGCAAACAATCAATATTATTACTCATCAGAGAGGCAACACAATCCACCCCCAAAGAAAGGTGTAATGGAGCTTGAAGGTGTTGATGCTATCTTGGCACAAAACAAGTTAATGCACCAACAAATCCAACAACAAATGGAGATGATAACAAAGAGAATGGATGGTATGCAACTTGCATCAGTGAACACAACAAATCAACCATCACTTGAATGGAACCAAGGTGAAAGGATCACGGTTGAACAACCACAAGAACAAGTTCAATACATGCAGAACACTTCAAATTCTCAGGATGAATTTCATGGTGATACATACAATTCATCATGGAGAAATCATCCCAATCTAAAGTGGGGTGAAAACCATTGGCAAAAGAACAGCAACCACAACCGTAACACAAATAACCAAAATCATCATGCCACCAACACTAACCAATATAGAAAAACACAAAACACATATCAACACCCTCACAATAACTCACAAACTCACCAAAATAACTTCCCTGCACCAACATCCAACACACAGAATTACCACACTAATCCACCCAACAACTTCCAACAACAATCACCCCCCATCATACCCCCAATTGACCATCATGAAACTAGATTTGCAAATATTGAAGCAACCCTGCAAGCACTTGCTCAAACCACTCAAGCCTTAGCTAAGGGACACAAGGAACATGAGGTCATCATGAAGAATATTGAGAGACAAGTGGGACAATTGGCCAAACAAGCCGAGAAACCAACCAATGTTCTTCCAAGTGATACGATACCCAACCCAAGAGACACAGAAAAAGCCATAAAATGGGAGGAGTGTAAAGCAATCACCCTGAGAAGTGGGAAGAAAGTGGAGACAGAAGCCATTACTCAGGAAGAGCACATCAAAGAAGGCTTAAAAGAAGAGGTGAAGGAACAAAAGCAGGAGCAGGAAACCTACACACAGAGTGAGAAATTAGCTAAGAAGGAGGCAGTGAAAGCATACCAACCAATGCTCCCATACCCTCAAAGGTTCAAAGAAGAGAACAAAGAGAAGCAATATTCCAAGTTCTTGGAAATATTCAAGACACTACACATCAACATCCCCTTCATTGAAGCACTTGAACAGATGCCCCTATATGCTAAGTTCATGAAGGAATTGGTGACAAAGAAAAGATCCTTGAAAGAGGGACAAACGGTTGTGATGACCAGGGGGTGTAGTGCCATCATCCAGAAAAAGTTGCCAAAGAAGATGAAAGACCCAGGGAGCTTTCACATCCCCTGCACAATAGGCAACATGATGATTGAGAGAGCATTTTGTGATCTTGGTGCAAGCATAAATCTGATGCCTCTGTCTTTGATGAGGAAGCTTCAGATTCATGAGTTGAAGCCTACAAAGATAGCCCTTCAAATGGCGGATAAATCTATTCAGCAAGCACTCGGGGTTGTAGAGAATGTATTAGTAAAGGTGGACAAATTTTTCCTCCCAGTTGACTTTGTCATCCTAGACATAGAGGAAGATGACAACACTCCCATTATTCTAGGGAGGCCCTTTTTAGCCACTGCCAGGGCATTGATAGATGTCGAAAAAGGAGAATTAATGCTAAGGGTGCATGATGAGCATATAGTGTTCCATGTCTTCAAGAATTTGCAAGACTCCACCCAAGAGGAAGAGTGTATGAAGATTGATTCCATAGATCCAAACTTGAAAGAGGCACCTGATGAGGCACTTTCAAGCTCATGCTGGAAAGAAAATGAAGAGGTGGAGGTGCTGCAACAAGCTCAAAGAATAGAGGAGAAGCTGCAATCAAAGTCAGCAGTTAAGATTCATAGCAAGGACAGTCCAAAAATTGAGATCCCAAAACCTGAACTATCTCCTGGAAAAGAAGAGAGTCCCAAGAAGAAAATGCCAAGAGGATGGAGAAACAAGAAAATCCCCACTGAAGACTTCTCACCAGGGGATAAAGTGATGCTAACTTACCAACCAAAAGAGACATCTCCACACTTTTCTGGATACTACACAGTGAACAAAATCCTCTCACTTGAACATGTGGAAATCATCAAGAATGATACTGGAAGGAAGCTCACGGTGAGAGGGGAAGGATTAAGGCACTATGATCATCATCCGCCCTAAAAAGGGACAAATGTCAAGCTAGTGACAATAAAAGAGCGCTTGTTGGGAGGTAACCCAACCAGAGGTAACCATCTTTTCATATCTAATCCAATAAAACTGTTAATTAGTTTCATCTAGATTGCAAGAAGCTAAGTTTGGTGTTGCACACCAAAACAATCTAAGGGAGAATGAAGGATTCTAAGTTTGGTGTTCCACCAAAATCCCATCATAAAACACATTCTCACCTTCTGCCATAAGGCTAGCTTCATGCATTTAGACGGACTAGTTAATTATCTTGCCGTTTTCTAGTTTTTAGTCTATTACCTTAGAAAAAGAAGAAAGAGTTTCACACATGGTTAATTTGATGCATTGGCAAGGTACTAAGTTTGGTGTTCCCACACCAAAGTAAGTTCAAAAAAGCCCACAAATAAATCATGCAGACTAACCACTGTTTCTAAGTGCTTGGGGAACAAGCAACTTTTAATATCATTGTAGAATGTCATACAAGCCTTTGGAGGGATTAAGCATCATCAATCAAAGAAGCAAAAGATGAACATAAAGGCTAGCGATGATGATGATGAGAAGAAAAGCAAGTGAACTCCAACAGGTTGTATTGTTAAGTGATAGTTTACATCAAATGTTGCTGTGATTGAAAGTTGGATTGTATCCTTATTTGCCCTGTTTGTCTGCATCATATAATTTTTCTTTTTATCTTCCCGCCTGCCTTCATAGCATAGTCTTTCTTTATAACAAGCAAGATGCTTGATTATTCACAACATTCTTATCTTCAAAACTTGCTTGCACTCAATTTTCAAGTATGCATCACATGAAAGTTCTTTGAAAAGAAGGATTGAGGAATAAAATCAGTTTTTGAGGCAAGCAAAAGATTAGGAGAAGTGGTGGTTCTAGTAGTATGATCATGTATTGAGGTTGCATGCTTGTGAAAACTTGCATGGGAGCTCATAGGCAGGACATGAAGTTCAAAGAAGTATTGTAGAGATTCTCAAAAATCTATTGATCCAAGAAGCAGCAAACAAAGCAAAAGGAAGAAAAGAAAGTGCAAAAACAAAAAGAACATGGCCCAAGGCTCTGAGCATCAATTACTAGGCAGAAAAAGAAAGAAAGAAACAAAAACTCAAAAGAGTTGCTATCCTAGTAAATGCTTGTGGTTGAAGTGTGTCAAGGAAAGAGGCTTGAGCAAGTAAATCCTTGGGGGTGCTTTAACACCTAATACCTTAAAACCAACTGGTTTAGGAGTATTGATTGAAAGCTTATCTAAAGAGCCGCCTTGAGACATGACACTTAGAGTCGAGGTCAAAGCACAAAAATTATAAGCTGCTTCAAGGTGATTACATATAAAGAGATCTCCATGATATCATTTGAATGAAAGTCCTAAGATCTAAGACTTCCAAAATGTAAGGACTGATAAGCACTGGGACCCTTGCATGAACACATAATTCAGAGTTCACCCCACTATCACTTAATCACTTCACTCACCAAGGTATTACAAGCTATTCCTCAACTCATTCCAATTAAAAGAAATCTTTGTGCATAGTTCTTTTGTTGCTTGAGGACAAGCAAGGTTTAAGTTTGGTGTTGTGATGCAATTGCATATTTGATATATTAGCTAGTTAGTTTAGTTGATTTTAGCTTGATTTCACTCATTTTCTCTAAATAAACAAGTCCTTTTATGAGTTTGTATTCATGCATGAGAATACTAAGGAACATGTTGATTCTAGCCAAATTCATGCAAATGATTTAAGGAATACATACATGAATGAGTATGAATGAATCTCATGAAATTTATTGCATGAATTGGTAAGACTTTGAAGCTATTTCCTTTGTTGATGATAGGTGATGAAACAAGGAAGCATGGAAGCAAGAATGATGCAAGGAAATCTTGGAGCAAGAAGGAGATGTATGTTGCCAACTTGATCCTCAAGTTGGCAACGCCCAATTGATGCAACCAGGATGAGAGAGCACGTTGGCAACTTGGTTTCCAAGTTGCCAACGCCCAAAGTGGTGCTGCCAGGAGGTGTAGCACGTTGGCAACTTGGAAACCAAGTTGGCAACGTGCTAGTGCACAATCAGCGGAAATTGCAGCCTGACCTTCCCCTCTTCAAGGATGAATATCTTGAACCACAAGGATCCAATTGGCATGATTCCAATTGCGTTGAGAAGCTGACATCAAGAGCTTTCCAACGATATACAATAGTCCATAATGTGGCAAGGAATGGAAGCTCAAATCAGAGGAAAACTTAAGCCCCAAATGCAAGGAAATGAAGCATTGCAAGTTGCCAACTTGAAGACCAAGTTGGCAACGCCAGAGCCACCAGGGGAGGATGTCACCACGTTGCCAACGCCAACACCAAGTTGGCAACGCCAAGAGCCACCAGGGAAGGATGTCACCACGTTGCCAACGCCAACACCAAGTTGGCAACGCCCAGGCAAGCAAAGAGCTGAGCCAAGGAGAGCTCGAGGGCGTTGCCAACGCGGGAATGAAGAGGCGTTATTCAAGGCAACGCACACAAGCAAGAAACTTGGGCCATGAAGGAGTGTCGAGGGCGTTGCCAACGCCAAGAACTATGGGCGTTGTTGAAGGCAACGCCACACAATCAAGCTTGGCCCTGGAAGAAAAGGAGCTGGCGTTGCTAACTCAAGATGGGCGTTGCCAACGCCACACAACCAAGCAACTTTGGCACCAAGTTTTGGAGCCCATTCAAGTTGCCAACGCCAGGGACATGCACCATTCAAGTTGCCAACGCCAGGGACATGCACCATTCAAGTTGCCAACGCCAGGGACATGCATCATTCACGTTGCCAACTTGGGATTGCATGGGCGTGTTCATCAACAACGCAGCAACCCTGGCAGCCTGACCTCGCCCTCTTCCATGGAGTATATCATGAGTTGTAGACCTTCAAATGATTCACTCTCAACGGCATTGGAAAGTAGACATCCAGAGCTTTCCAACCATATATCATAGTATGGGATTGGCATTCGTTTGAAGCTTCAAAAGATGGCTTCATTTAGAGCTTTAGAATCTGAGCACGTTGGCAACGTGGAAATACAAAGGCGTTTTTGCCAAAAACGCCTGCGATTTTAGCAGCCTGACCATGTCCCCTTCAATGGAGCATAACTTGAGCTACAGAGATCCAAATTGAGTGATTCCAGTTGCGTTGGAAAGAAGACATCAAGAGCTTTCCAATGATGTATGATAGTCCATATTGAAGCAAAGGATAGATACTCAAATTCTGGGCAACATTAGGCATGAGAGAAGAGTCAATAAGAAGAAGAGCAAGTTGTTAGCAACAACTTGGGCTAGCAACGCCCAAGTCTCAAAGCTCACCTCCCAGGAAAATGCCATGCACGTTGCCAACGTGCATTATGCCTGGAGTTATTGCCAACAACGCCCCTCAATAGGCCAGAATTGGTGCCAACTTGCTCTACTTCCCCTATTCATCACAAAGGCCAAAACTTCTTCAATTGAACCAAGAATTCAACAAAGAGAAAGCCCACATTGCTAGCCCACTTGAAGATCTTTGAAGGAGTTTTGGGAGTAGTATAAATAGAAGAGATTGATGTACTTGTGGAAGAACTTTTTACACTTTGACTTTACTTTTTGACACTTAGAATTTTAGACTCTTAGACTTTTATTTTTGAACTCTTTTGGTACTTCCGGGAGTATACCCGGGAGCATTTTTTTGGGGTTCTTCTTGGAACTTCTCTTCTTCATTTTCTGAAGCTTTAAGCATTTCCTGATTCTTCTTCATCTTTCTTTTACACTTAGTTTAATTTTTGTTGATGGAAATTGTTGTTGAAATTGGAGCAATGACTCACTAAACCCCACTTTCATTAGGGGGAGGAGCTCTGCTTGTTGGAATGAATTGGTGAATTCATCTTGTCCTCCTCAATTTTAGTGGTTGATCTAAAGAGGGAACTCTTGTTCTTCAAAGATTCAACCACCATCGAGAGAGGGGTTAATCTATATGAATTATGTGGTGAATTTGAGAAATGAGTCACATAATTCAGTTTAGAGTTCATCCTTTCATGATTTCCTTAATCAATACACCTTGGTTAGTATGTGAGATGTAACTCTCCTTGGTTGAGATTATGGGAATTGTGTGGCTGGATTAGATTTGAGCTTCATCTCTTCTCATGAACAAATAGATCACGAGAGTGGCATTTGGTTATGTGGAGAGAAATTGAATCACCAAGAGATTGGGATTCAATTACCCACTTGCCATGGATCTATGCCCATGATTGAGAAGGATTTGACTAACATCAATTCATGAACACTTGCATCTCTGATCCCTAATGATCTTCTCTACCATTAATTCTTACTTCTTTTGCTTCTAGTTGTTTGATTACCCATAACCCAATTCCCTTTTACATTCTGTCACTTTATTATTCTTGTCATCTACGTTTTGTTCCTTTAATTCTTGCTATTTACTCTTATGCTCTTTAGAATTCAGCACTTTAATTTCTTGCAATTAAATTTTGATGTCATTTAAGTTTCTTGCAATTTAAGTTTCAGTTATTTACTTTCATTTTATTTCTATCTTCTAGTTCTTTACATTCCTTGCCATTTAAATTCTTGCAATTATGTTCAAAAAATCAAAATGCTCATGAAATCAAAGCTACGTTTGCTTGACTAAATCTACCATTTAACTAAAGTTGCTTAATCTACCAATCTCCGTGGGATCGACCTCACTCTTTGTGAGTTTTATTACTTGATACGACCCGGTATACTTGCCGGTTATACGTGAAATCTAATTTTTACGTATCAGTCCTCTCACAAGGAATGGGCAAACATGTGCTTCAACATTGGTTAGAAATCCGGGGTTGTAAGTCATGAGCGAGAAAATAAACTAGAAATCTTAGCAAGCAAGTAATCTAAAGTGCAAAGAACTAATTCAAATAACCAAGCAAGATGTGAGCAATTTCAAACTAAGAAGACAACATTCAATTTAATTCTACTCTCAACTAGACAATAGCTACAACTAAAGCAAGACAATTAAGAATTTGGGTTTTCAAATATGAATAATAAAAGTAACTCTTGGCTAGGCATGGGAATTGGGGTCACTATCCTTGTCTAATAACCATATATTGATAATTGAGGAACCAAACTCATTAAATCTACTTCTATACTTGAAGTAAGTTAAATGGCTTGGTCAACATCTACCTATAATGTCTAACCTCACTACTAATTAACCTAGTAGTAGGCTAGTGTCAATGGCTATCAAATTGACCACTAAGGGTTCCCATATCATCAAATCCATTAGATCCAATGACTCAAGTTTACCCAATACCCTTGGCCTAAGCCAAGAGTAAAAAGAACTACTCCATAATCAAGGCAAACAATTCATCCAACACTTGGTAAGCATTAACAAAAGACATGTTCAAATTGCAAATGGATTGAAATTAACAAATACCCACTAACAAATATTAACTTACAATCACTCAAACAACATAATTAAGCATAGAAATCATCAATGTAACATCAACAAGTCAAGATTCACAACATTCATGCAATGGGTATAAAGTGACAATTGATAAGAATCCATAAACTAACACAATATCTAAGGAAACGTATACTAAGAAAATCAAATTAAACGATCAAAACTAGTAATTAACAAAATTCAATTCAGATTCAACAAGGTAAGATCAAATTAAAGCTAGATCTAGAGAAGAACAAGGGTTTCCCTCTCTAGAAGAACAAAGAACCCAAAAACTAGAAAAATGTGTCTTAGTGTAAAATGACTGATCCCCCCTTCTCCCTAGCATCCTTGGGTCTTTTTCCATGCAGAAACAGCTTGAAATTGAGCCTCACGAGCCTCAGAAATCGCCAGGCACGATTTCCTTTAATGAGGTCACGTGCAGCTTCCCGCGTGTCCGCACCATGCGTGCGTGCACGCCGATTGCTTTTGTGATCCACGCGTACGCGCCAAGTGCGCGTGCGCATTAGTTGGAATTCTCTGGCTTGCGCGCCGCTTCCAGCTATCCTCATCCACGCATGCACGTGATGTGCGCGTGCGCGTCGATACTGCAGTTCCCAAAATCCAAATCTTCATGTTCTTTCCTCTTGTGCATGCTTTTCTTCTCTCTTCTAGGCCACTCTTACACTATTAATTCTGAAATCACTCAACAAATAGTCACGGCATCGAATGGCAATAAAGAGGATCAAAATATAGCAATTCTAAGGCAAAATAAGCATGTTTTCTATTATGGAGCAATATTAGGAAGTGAACACAAAACCATGCATTTCTTGTGAAAAAGTGCGAGAAATATTGACAAAAGCCCCCAAATTAAGCACAAGATAAACCACAAAATTGGGGTTTATCAAATCTCTCCACACTTAAACCAAGCATGTCCTCATGCTTAAAATTAAAAGACCAGAGATCATGGTGAGAAAGGGTTTATGAAATGCAAACTACCTAAGTGAATGGGCAACTAATGTAAAATTGTCTATCTTCTTAGTCAAGGGTAAATCCATGCTCCAAGAACACATGTGAGCATCTAGGGTGAAAATGATATATAGTTCATGAGTTCTACCAAATTGAATATCACTATGAAGTGCATATAACTTGCTAAATGAACGCTTGTGAAAGCCGGAAACAAGGAGTTGAGCATCGAACCCTCACCGAACGTGTATCCGCTCTATGCGCTCAAGTGTATAGGGTTCGTCACTCAATCCTCTCTTAATCATGCTTTCCAAGATTTTTCTTTCATCTAACAATCAACAATTATTTAATGCATGCTTACAAGTATCATGAGGTCTTATCATGGGTTGTAACGTGGCTAGGGTGAAGGTGAGGATGTATATAGTCAAGTGAGCTTAAAATTTGAGTCCTTGATTAACCTAGAATCCCACTAGACACATAAAACAACCTATACAACTATAATACATTACCTAGCTACCCTTGAGTTTTACTTTTTTTTTTGTATTCTCATGCGTTCTTTTCAATTCATATCCCATATGCATTGTTTTTTATTACTTTGTCTTGGGGCATTTTTGTCCCCCTTTCATTGCCTTTCTTTTTTTTCTTTCATATATATATATATATATTTTTTTTCTTTTCTCTTTCATACATTCTCATATATACACATATGAAATTCTTCTTTCGTTTTTTGGTCCCCTTTTTCTTGGGGTTCATGTACAAAAGTTTCAATGCATACGATTCAATCATTCGATACATGAGTATGTTCCTAAATCCCAGAATTTTCAATTACAATACACCTCTATATCTACCCAAGTTCCTGGTGCACGAAATTGCAATCACACTTTTGCAATCCCGCACAACTAACCAGCAAGTGCACTGGGTCGTCCAAGTAATACCTTACGTGAGTAAGGGTCGATCCCACGGAGATTGTCGGCTTGAAGCAAGCTATGGTTATCTTGTAAATCTTAGTTAGGATATCAGAAATTATCAGGATTGATTGTGAAAAGCAAACGAACATGAAATAAGTACTTGTTATGCAGTAATGGAGAATAGGTTGAGGCTTTGGAGATACTCCATCTTCTGAATCTCTGCTTTCCTACTGTCTTCTTCATCAAACACGCAAGTCTCCTTCCATGGCAAGCTGTATGTAGGGTTTCACCGTTGTTAGTGGCTACCTCCCATCCTCTCAGTGGAAATGTTCAACGCACCCTGTCACGGCACGGCTATCCATCTGTCGGTTCTCGGTCAGGCCGGAATAGAATCCAGTGATTCTTTTGCGTCTGTCACTAACGCCCCGCCTGCTAGGAGTTTGAAGCACGTCACAGTCATTCAATCATTGAATCCTACTCAGAATACCACAGACAAGGTTTAGACCTTCCGGATTCTCTTGAATGCCGCCATCAGTTCTAGCTTATACCACGAAGATTCCGATTAAAGAATCCAAGAGATATCTACTTAATCTAAAATAGAACGGAGGTGGTTGTCAGGCACACGTTCATAGTTGAGAATGATGATGAGTGTCACAGATCATCACATTCATCCGGGTTAAGAGCAAGTGATATCTTAGAATGGAAGCAAGCATGATTGAATAAGAAACAGTAGTAATTGCATTAATCCATCAAGACACAGCAGAGCTCCTCACCCCCAACCATGGGGTTTAGAGACTCATGCCGTGGAAGGTACACAAAGAAACGTGTAAAGTGTCATGAGGTACAGATACAATGTCAAAAGATCCTATTAATAGTGAACTAGTAACCTAAGGTTTTACAGAAATGAGTAAATGACAGAAAAATCCACTTCCGGGCCCACTTGGTGTGTGCTTGGGCTGAACATTGAAGCTTTCATGTGTAGAGACCTTTTCTGGAGTTAAACGCCAGCTTTCATGCCAGTTTGGGCGTTTAACTCCAAGTTTTATGCCAGTTCCAGCGTTAAACGCTGGAAATTCTGAGGCTGATTTGCCACGCCAGGTTGGGCCATCAAATCTCGGGCAAAGTATAGACTATTATATATTGCTGGAAAGCCCAGGATGTCTACTTTCCAACGCCGTTGAGAGCGCGCCAATTGGGTATCTGTAGCTCCAGAAAATCCACTTCGAGTGCAGGGAGGTCAGAATCCAACAACATTTGCAGTCCTTTTCAGTCTCTGAATCAGATTTTTGCTCAGGACCCTCAATTTCAGCCAGAAAATACCTGAAATCACAGAAAAACACACAAACTCATAGTAAAGTCCAGAAAAGTGAATTTTAACTAAAAACTAATAAAAATATACTAAAAACTTAACTAAATATACTAAAAGCATACTAAAAACAATGCCAAAAAGCGTATAAATTATCCGCTCATCACAACACCAAATTTAAATTGTTGCTTGTCCCCAAGCAACTGAAAATCAAAATAGAATAAAAAGAAGAGAATATACTATAGACTCCAAAATATCAAAGAAACATAGTTCCAATTAGATGAGTGGGACTAGTAGCTTTTTGCCTCCAAACAGTTTTGGCATCTCACTCTATCCTTTAAAGTTCAGAATGATTGGCATCTATAAGAACTCAGAACTCAGATAGTGTTATTGATTCTCCTAGTTAAGTATAATGATTCTTGAACATAGCTAGTGTATGAGTCTTGGCTGTGGCCCAAAGCACTCTGTCTTCCAGTATTACCACCGGATACATACATGCCACAGACACATAATTGGGTGAACCTTTTTAAATTATGACTCAGCTTTGCTAGAGTCCCCAATTAGAGGTGTCCAGGGTTCTTAAGCACACTCTTTTTGCCTTGGTTCACAACTTTATTATTTTTTTTTTGATTTACTGCCTTTTTTTTTTTTGCTTCAAGAATCAATTTGATGATTTTTCAGATCCTCAATAACAGTTCTCTTCTTCCTCATTCTTTCAAGAGCCAACAATTTTTAACATTCTCAAAACAACAAATTCAAAAGGCATATGCACTGTTCAAGCATTCATTCAGAAAACAAAAAGTATTGTCACCACATCAAACTAATTCAACTAGTTTCAAGGATAAATTTCGAAATCCTGTACTTCTTGTTCTTTTGTGATTAAAGCATTTTTCATTTAAGAGAGGTGATGGATTCATGGGACATTCATAGCTTTAAGGCATATACTTTAAATTTTATTAATTATGAATTAAGAACAAGACTCAAAAATAGATATAAGATGAGACTAAAAAAAAAAATAGAAGACAAAAATTTAAATAGGCTCCTAATGATAGAGGTTTTCACAGAGTTAGGACTCAACAACCTTGATTTTGAGAAGTGGATGCTCCCTCAGCTTGGAAGGAGATCTTTTGGCGTTTCCACTCTTGGAGTTCACGCCCCTGCTTCTCTTGTTCCTTCAGCAATTTGCAGAGCATGCAGTTCTGATTCTGCTGTTCTTCCTTAAGTTGCTCCATAGTTTCTTGCAACTTGTTGATAGATGCTTCTAGGCTGGCCCAGTAGCCAATTTCAGGGAATTCAGGGAGGAACTCCTGCGCCCTTCTTTTGATAGAGTTGTCTTGCATTTGTCCTTCCATTGACTTCTTAGTGATTGGATGTTCAATGGGTATGAATTCATCTACTCCCATCTTTACCCCAGCCTCTTTACAGGGCAAGGAGATCAAGCTTGGGTAAGCCAATTTGGCTTCAGTGGAATTCTTATTTGCAATTGTGTAGATCTCACAAGCAATCACATGATGCACCTCCACTTTTTTTCCAAGCATAATGCAATGAATCATCACTGCTCTCTTGATAGTGACATCAGAACGGTTGCTAGTGGGCAGTATGGAACGCCCAATAAAGTCTAGCCAACCTCTTGCAATTGGTTTGAGGTCTCCCCTCTTGAGTTGGTTTGGGACACCCTTTGAATTGGTTATCCACTTAGTTCCAGGGAGGCATATGTCCTCTAGAACTTGATCCAACCCTTTATCTGCTCTCACCATTCTCCTATTAAAGGAGTCAGGATCATCTTGCAGTTGAGGCAACTTGAAGATTTCTCTTATTTTGTCCAGATGGAAGTACATAACTTTCCCTCTGACCATGGTTCTGTAGGTATGGTAAGCGGTTCCAGTCATTCTCTGCTTATCTGTTAGCCATAGATTTGAGTAGAATTCCTGAACCATGTTCCTTCCAACCTTTATCTCAGGATTGGTTAGAACTTCCCATCCTCTGTTTCGAATTTGCTCTTGGATCCCCGGATATTCATCTTCTTTCAGATCAAATTTTACTTCCGGGATCACTGACCTCAGACCCATTATTTTGTGATAATGGTCTTCATGTTCTTTGGTTAAGAACTTCTCTTGATTCCAAAGATTCTTTGGATTATTCTCTTTCTTTCCTCTTAAATTGGTTTGTTTTCCCTTAGGAGCCATGATATTGATGAATCTTGGCTTTAGTGATCACGGAAAAGCACACCAAACTTAGAGGTTTGCTTGCCCTCAAGCAAAAGAAAGGAAGGAGAAGAGAGAGGGGAAGAGCAAATTCGAATGGTGTGGGGGAATGGTGAGGCCGAACGTGTTCTTATAAGGGGGGGAGATTTCGAAAAAATTGAAAAGAGATTTGAGAAGATATGGAGAGGATTTGAGAGAAGGGTGAGTTTTTTGAATGAGATTTGGAATTGCTTTGAGATAGATTTGAAGAATGATTTTTTTTTTTGAAGATTTGAAAGTAAATGATGAAAGGTTGAGATGTATTTTTGTAGAAGAGTATGGGTAAGAAAAGGAAAGTTTGAAAAAATTTGATTTGAAAACAAAATTGTGGTCCCCCCACCTTGCTGGCGTTAAACGCCCAGAATGGCACCCATTCTGGCGTTTAACGCCCATTTGTTGCCCCTTTTGGGCGTTTAACGCCCAGCCAGGTGCCCTGACTGGCGTTAAACGCCAGAATTCCTTTATCACTGGGCGTTTTGTGAAACGCCCAGGATGCTGCACACCTGGCGTTAAACGCCCAGAATGGTGCCCATTCTGGCGTTTAACGCCCAAAATGGCACCATTCCTGGCGTTAAACGCCCATAATGGTACCCATTCTGGCGTTTAACGCCCAAAATGCCCCTTACTGGCGTTTTTTCGCCAACAAGCTCTTTTTCTCTGCTTTTTGAGCTGAATCCTTCTGTAACTCTGTGAATTCCTTCATTTTTGGTACTTGCTTCTGTAAGAACAAATCATATAACCTCCTAATGACTGGGTTGCCTCCCAGCAAGCGCTTCTTTACTGTCTTTAGCTGGACCTTCACTGAGAATCACTCAAGTCTCAGTTTTGAGCATTCCTGCTCAAAATTGCTTTCAAGATAATGCTTGATTCTCTGTCCATTAACAATGAACTTTTTGTCAGAATCAATATCCTGAAGCTCAACATATCCATATGGTGACACTCTTGTGATCACATACGGACCCCTCCACCGGGATTTGAGTTTTCCTGGAAACAATTTGAGCCTAGAGTTGAAGAGCAGAACTTTTTGTCCAGGCTCAAAGACTCTGGTTGACAACTTCTTGTCATGCCACTTCTTTGCCTTTTCCTTATAAATTTTTGCATTTTCAAAGGCATTTAGTCTGAACTCCTCTAGCTAATTTAACTGGAGCAATCTTTTTTCACCAGCTAACTGAGCATCCATGTTTAGGAATCTGGTTGCCCAGTAGGCTTTATGTTCCAGTTCCACGGGCAGATGACAGGCCTTCCCATACACCAGTTGGTATGGAGAGGTTCCTATAGGAGTCTTAAATGCTGTTCTGTATGCCCACAGAGCATCATCCAAGCTTTTTGCCCAATCTTTTCTTCGGGCTATCACAGTCCGTTCTAGGATTCTTTTTAGCTCTCTGTTAGAGACTTCAGCTTGCCCATTTGTCTGTGGATGATACGGAGTTGCCACTTTATGGCTAATTCCATATCTAACCATAGTAGAGTATAGCTGTCTATTGCAGAAATGAGAGCCCCCGTCACTGATTAGTACTCTGGGAACACCAAACCTGCTGAACATGTATTTCTAGAGGAATTTCAGCACGGTCTTGGTATCATTAGTGGGTGTAGCAATTGCTTCTACCCACTTAGATACATAGTCCACTGCCACCAGGATGTAAGTGTTTGAGTATGATGGTGGGAATGGCCCCATGAAGTCAATTCCCCACACATCAAACAATTCTATCTCTAATATCCCTTGTTGAGGCATGGCATATCCGTGAGGCAAGTTACCAGCTCTTTGGCAACTATCACAGTTACGCACAAACTCTCGGGAATCTTTATAGAGAGTAGGCCAGTAGAAGCCACATTGGAGGACTTTAGTGGCTGTTCGCTCACTTCCAAAATGTCCTCCATACTGTGATCCATGGCAATGCCATAGGATCTTTTGTGCTTCTTCTCTTGGTACACATCTGCGGATCATTCCGTCTGCACATCTCTTAAAGAGATATGGCTCATCCCATAGGTAGTACTTGGCATCTGAAATTAATTTCTTTTTTTGCATTCTGCTGTACTCTTGGGGTATGAACCTCACAGCTTTATAGTTTGCAATGTCTGCAAACCATGGAGCTTCCTGAATGGCAAAGAGTTGCTCATCTGGGAAGGTCTCAGAGATCTCAGTAGAAGGGAGGGACGCCCCAGCTACTGGTTCTATTCGGGACAGATGATCAGCTACTTGGTTCTCTGTCCCTTTTCTGTCTCTTATTTCTATATCAAACTCTTGCAGAAGCAACACCCATCTTATTAGCCTGGGTTTTGAATCCTGCTTTATGAGTAAGTATTTAAGAGCAGCATGGTCAGTGTACACAATCACCTTTGATCCCACTAGATAAGATCTAAACTTGTCAATGGCATAAACCACTGCAAGTAATTCTTTTTCTGTGGTTGTGTAATTCTTCTGTGCATCATTTAGAACACGGTTAGCATAATAAATGACGTGCAGAAGTTTGTTATGCCTCTGTCCCAACACTGCACCAATGGCATGGTCACTGGCATCACACATTAATTCAAATGGCAATGTCCAATCTGGTGCAGAGATGACTGGTGCTGTGACCAGCTTAGCTTTCAGGGTCTCAAATGCCTGTAGACACTGTGTGTCAAACACAAATGGTGTGTCAGCAGCTAGCAGGTTACTCAAAGGTTTTGCAATTTTCGAAAAATCCTTTATAAACCTTCTGTAGAATCCTGCATGTCCCAGAAAGCTTCTGATTGCCTTAACATTGGCAGGTGGTGGTAATTTTTCAATTACCTCTACCTTTGCCTTATCCACCTCTATTCCCCTGCTTGAAATTTTGTGCCCAAGGACAATTCCCTCAGTCACCATAAAGTGACATTTCTCCCAGTTTAAAACCAGGTTAGTCTCTTGGCACCTTTTCAGGACAAGTGCTAGGTGATTAAGACAGGAGCTGAATGAGTCTCCATATACTGAGAAGTCATCCATGAAGACTTCCAGAAATTTCTCTACCATATCTGAGAAGATAGAGAGCATGCACCTCTGAAAGGTTGCAGGTGCATTGCACAGACCAAAAGGCATCCTTCTGTAGGCAAACACGCCAGAAGGGCAAGTAAATGCTGTTTTCTCTTGGTCCTGAGGATCTACTGCAATTTGGTTGTAACCTGAATAGCCATCCAAAAAGCAGTAATAATCATGACCAGCTAGTCTTTCTAGCATTTGGTCTATGAATGGTAAAGGAAAATGATCCTTTCTGGTGGCTGTATTGAGCCTTCTGTAGTCAATACACATACGCCACCCTGTGACTGTTCTTGTAGGAACCAGTTCATTTTTTCATTATGAACCACTGTCATGCCTCCCTTTTTGGGGATAACTTGGACAGGGCTCACCCAGGGGCTATCAGAAATAGGATAAATAATCCCAACCTCTAGTAATTTAGTGACCTCTTTCTGCACCACCTCCTTCATGGCTGGATTTAGCCTCCTCTGTGGTTGGACCACTGGTTTGGCATTATCCTCCAACAGGATCTTGTGCATGCATCTAGCTGGGCTAATGCCCTTAAGATCACTTATGGACCACCCAAGAGCTGTCTTGTGTGTCCTTAGCACTTGAATCAGTGCTTCCTCTTCCTGTGGATTCAAAGCAGAGCTTATAATCACTGGAAAAGTGTCACCCTCTCCCAAAATGCATACTTCAGGGATGGTGGTAGTGGTTTGAGTTCAGGTTTGGGAGGCTTATCCTCCTCCTGAGGAATTTTCGAAAATTCCTTTGTTTCCTGTGGTTCTTCTTGATCAGGCTGAGCATCCTTGAAGATGTCTTCAAGCTCTGATTCTAGGCTTTCAGTTATATTGATCTCTTCCACCAAAGAGTCAATAATGTCAGCGCCCATGCAGTCATTTGGTGTGTCTGGATGCTGCATGGCTTTCACAGCATTCAACTTGAACTCATCCTCATTGACTCTCAGGGTTACTTCCCCTCTTTGTACATCAATGAGAGTTCGTCCAGTTGCTAGGAAAGGTCTTCCTAGAATGAGAGTTGCACTTTTGTGCTCCTCCATTTCCAGCACCACAAAGTCAGTTGGAAAGGCAAATGGCCCAACCTTGACAATCATGTCCTCTATTATGCCTGATGGATGTTTAATGGAGCCATCAGCAAGTTGGAGGCATATCCTGGTTGGTTTGACTTCTCCAGTCAACCCAAGCTTTCTGATAGTGGATGCAGGTATTAGATTGATGCTTGCTCCAAGATCACATAGGGCTGTCTTGGTGCAAGCGCCCTCTAATGTGCATGGTATCATAAAGCTTCCAGGATCTTGAAGCTTTTCTGGTAAGCTTTTCAGAATGACTGCACTGCATTCTTCAGTGAGAAACACTTTTTCAGTTTCTCTCCAATCCTTCTTATGACTTAAGATCTCTTTCATGAACTTAGCATAAGAAGGTATTTGCTCAAGTGCCTCTACAAACGGAATCTTTATTTCAAGAGTCCTTAGATAGTCTGCAAAGCGGGCAAATTGCTTATCCTGCTCCGCTTGGCTGAGTTTCTGAGGATAAGGCATCTTGGCTTTATAGTCTTCAACCTTAGATACTGCAGGTTTATTCCTTACAGAAGTGGTTGAAGAGGCCTTGTTGGAGGGATTACTGTCAGCACTCTCAAGTGTCTGATCTTCCCTTGGCGTTTGAACGCCAGGATTGGGTGGAAAATGGGCGTTTAACGCCAACTTTTCCCCCTTTTCTGGCGTTTGAACGCCAGAACTGGGCAGGGAATGGGCGTTTAGCGCCAGCTTTCCCTCCTTTTCTAGCATTTGAACGCCAATAACATTCCTCTCTGGGCTCTTATTGTCCTCAGAGGGATTTTGAACAGTGGTTTGGTTATCCTCTGTCAATTGTTCCTTGTTTGGCTTTTTGCTCTTTTGAGCAGTGTTATTCAGTGTCTTCCCACTCCTCAGTTGAACTGCTTGACATCCCTCTGTTATCTGTTTAGATATTTGCTGTTTTGCTTGATTCAACTGCAGTTCTATGTTCTTGTTAGCAACCTTAGTATCATAGAGCATTTCTTTAAATTCTGCTAACTGTTCTGTCATCAGGAGCAATTGTTGATTAAGCTCATTCATCTGTTCTTGAGGATTAGGATCAGTGACTACTGCCATGACATCCTCTTTTGGAGAGAACTCATTGCTAGAATATAAGTATTGGTTTCTAGCAACAGTGTCTATAAGCTCTTGAGCTTCTTCAATTGTCTTCCTCATGTGTATAGATCCACCAGCTGAGTGGTCTAAAGACATCTGAGCTTTTTCTGTAAGCCCATAGTTGAAGATGTCTAACTGTACCCACTCTGAAAACATTTCAGAGGGGCATTTTCTAAGCATACCTCTATACCTCTCCCAGGCATTATAAAGGGATTCATTATCCTCTTGTTTAAAGCCTTGGATGTCCAACCTTAGCTGTGTCATCCTCTTTGGAGGGTAAAAATGATTCAGGAATTTGTCTGATAACTGTTTCCATGTCTTTATGCTTGCTGTAGATTGGTTATTCAACCACCTTTTAGCTTGATCTTTTGCAGCAAATGGAAACAGTAATAGTCTGTAGACATCCTGATCTACCTCTTTATCATGTATTGTGTCAGCAATTTATAAGAACTGTGCCAGAAACTCAGTAGGTTCTTCCTGTGGAAGACCGGAATACTGGCAATTTTGCTGCACTATGATAATGAGTTGAGGATTTAGCTCAAAGCTGCTTGCTTTGATGGGAGGTGTACAGATGCTACTCCCATATGCAGCTGTAATGGGGTTAGCATATGACCCCAGAGTCCTTTTGGACTGATCAATCCCTCTTAGGTCCATAATGGACAAAAGGGAAATGATAATGATTGCAAATAGATAAATTTTGTTTTGTTTTTTTTTTTTTGAATTAACCGAAAATTAAAATAAAAACAAAAGGAAATTAAAATAAAAATTCGAAAATCAAAAAGAAAATAAGATCAAAGCAAATTGAGAACTGAATCAATTAGTTAATTAAAAAGATTTTGAAAATAGCAATTAGAAAGATATGATTGAAAAGTTTTCATGAAAAAGATTTGATTTTTGAAAAGAGGAAAGAGAAAAACAACAAAATGACACCAAACATAAAATTTTTAGAAAATCAAACACTAATTTTCGAAAATTTTTAAGGGAAAAACACAAAGAGGACACCAAACTTAGAATTTTTATGAATCAAAAAGGGACTAAGGACATGCAAAATCGAAAATTAAAAGAAAAGCAAAAGCATGCAATTGACACCCACTTAAAATATGAAACTAGACTCAACTAAAAGACTCTAAACCAACAAAAACAAAAATAAAACAGTCCTAATCTAAGCAACAAGATAAGCCGTCAGTTGTCCAAACTCGAACAATCCCCGGCAACGGCGCCAAAAACTTGGTGCACGAAATTGCAATCACACTTTTGCAATCCCGCACAACTAACCAGCAAGTGCACTGGGTCGTCCAAGTAATACCTTACGTGAGTAAGGGTCGATCCCACGGAGATTGTCGGCTTGAAGCAAGCTATGGTTATCTTGTAAATCTTAGTTAGGATATCAGAAATTATCAGGATTGATTGTGAAAAGCAAAAGAACATGAAATAAGTACTTGTTTTGCAGTAATAGAGAATAGGTTGAGGCTTTGGAGATACTCCATCTTCTGAATCTCTGCTTTCCTACTGTCTTCTTCATCAAACACGCAAGTCTCCTTCCATGGCAAGCTGTATGTAGGGTTTCACCGTTGTCAGTGGCTACCTCCCATCCTCTCAGTGGAAATGTTCAACGCACCCTGTCACGGCACGGCTATCCATCTGTCGGTTCTCGGTCAGGCCGGAATAGAATCCAGTGATTCTTTTGCGTCTGTCACTCCCGCCTGCTAGGAGTTTGAAGCACGTCACAGTCATTCAATCATTGAATCCTACTCAGAATACCACAGACAAGGTTTAGACCTTCCGGATTCTCTTGAATGCCGCCATCAGTTCTAGCTTATACCACGAAGATTCTGATTAAAGAATCCAAGAGATATCTACTTAATCTAAAATAGAACGGAGGTGGTTGTCAGGCACACGTTCATAGTTGAGAATGATGATGAGTGTCACAGATCATCACATTCATCCGGGTTAAGAGCAAGTGATATCTTAGAATGGAAGCAAGCATGATTGAATAAGAAACAGTAGTAATTGCATTAATCCATCAAGACACAGCAGAGCTCCTCACCCCCAACCATGGGGTTTAGAGACTCATGCCGTGGAAGGTACACAAAGAAACGTGTAAAGTGTCATGAGGTACAGATACAATGTCAAAAGATCCTATTAATAGTGAACTAGTAACCTAAGGTTTTACAGAAATGAGTAAATGACAGAAAAATCCACTTCCGGGCCCACTTGGTGTGTGCTTGGGCTGACCATTGAAGCTTTCATGTGTAGAGACCTTTTCTGGAGTTAAACGCCAGCTTTCATGCCAGTTTTGGCGTTTAACTCCAAGTTTTATGCCAGTTCCAGCGTTAAACGCTGGAAATTCTGAGGCTGATTTGCCACGCCGGGTTGGGCCATCAAATCTCGGGCAAAGTATGGACTATTATATATTGCTGGAAAGCCCAGGATGTCTACTTTCCAACGCCGTTGAGAGCACGCCAATTGGGCTTCTGTAGCTCCAGAAAATCCACTTTGAGTGCAGGGAGGTCAGAATCCAACAGCATCTGCAGTCCTTTTCAGTCTCTGAATCAGATTTTTGCTCAGGACCCTCAATTTCAGCCAGAAAATACCTGAAATCACAGAAAAACACACAAACTCATAGTAAAGTCCAGAAAAGTGAATTTTAACTAAAAACTAAAAAAAATATACTAAAAACTTAACTAAATATACTAAAAGCATACTAAAAACAATGCCAAAAAGCGTATAAATTATCCGCTCATCAGTTCCCAAGTATACCCTCCCAATTGAATGATACACATCCTAACTCACCTAAGCTAATCAAGGATCCAAATTTAGATACATTCATGGTTTTTCACTTAGGGTTGTTGATGTGATCTTTTTTTTTTAGTAACAAAGAGGGTTTATCAGAGGCTCAAAGTTGGTTAGCAATGGTAGATAAAAGGGTTAAGGCCATTTGGGAAAAGTGACTATTGAAATGATGGCCTTAATCATGTAAATGCATTCATACACAAAGTAATGGACATATAGAATCAGACAAAGCAAGAATTGCAATCATAGAAAGAGAATAATGCACACAAGAATGGGAATTAATGGTTAGAAGATATAACCATACAATAGGCTCAAAACTTATATGCTTGTGTTCTTAGCTCAATCACTATGTTCCAAAATACATTCTTGAAGCAAGTTCAACATAAAAAAAAATTTCAAATTGGTAGGGTACCCCAAAACACAGTTTCTTGGGGAAGAAGTTATTATTCGACCAAGTAACTCTATAGAGACTAACTACCATGCAAGGAATATTTACAAGCAAGACTAACTACGCATGCAATGTACTAACTACTAAGCAAAAGATAAATCCATGGGTATTGAAAGGAAGAGATTGTTACCCATGGAGATCGGTCGAACGACCTCCCCACACTTAGAATTTAGCACGGTGGTGAGCATGGAATATAGGGTCGATCACTCAATTCTCTTCTACTCATGCTTTCCAAGATTTGTTTTTCATCTAACAATCAACAATTATTCAATGCATGCATACATTCATCATGAGGACTTATTCATAGGTTGTAATGGGGCTAGGGTAAAGGTGAAGATGCATATGGTCAAGTGAGCTTGGAATTTATATATTTGATTAACCTAAGCTCTCACAAAACACATATAACAACCTATACAATTCTAATACACAACCTAGCTACCCACGATTCCCACTTTTTCACATACTCATGCATTCTCTTTAATTCACATTCCATATGCATTGATTTTTATTGAACTTTACTTTGGGGCATTTTTGTCCCCTTTTTATTTCTTTTTCTCTTTTTCTTTTTTTTTCTTTTATATATATTTATATATATATATTGCATTTTTTTTAAATATATACAAACATTTCAATGCATATGGTTTTACATATTTAATGCATAAGCATGTACCCAATCCCACGATTTTCAACAAAAATGCAAAATACACTTTTACCTCAACCAATGTCCCAAGTCTCCCATACCCAAATGATACACACCCTCATTAGCCTAAGCTAATCAAAGATCCAAATTAAGGACATTTATTTTTTTTTCACTTAGGGGTAGTGATGTGCTAATATTAAGAACAAAAGGGATTAAATAGGCTCAAAATTGGCTAACAATAGTTGATGAAAGGTAGGCTATTTGGGTAAGTGAGCTATATGAAATGATGGCCTCAATCATACAAATGCATATATACATGGAATAATGGACATATAGAATCAAACAAATCAAAGATTACAATCATAGAAAGAGAACAATGCATACAAGAATAGAAAATAAGTGGTTATAAGATGTAACCACGCAATTGGGCTCAAAACTCACATGCTTGTGTTCTTAGCTCAAAAACCATGTTCCAAAATAAATTCTTCAAGCAAGTTCACACAATTTTTTTTTTTAAATTGGTAGGGTGTCCTAAAACAATTTTTCTTGGAAAAGAAATCATCACCCTAACCAAGTAGTCCTAACATAAAAAAGAAGTAGTGAAAAATATGTACAAATTCTAACTAGCATGCAACCTATCATGCAATGCAACAACTAATCTAACAAAGGAAATCAAGAATTGGTGTTGAAAGAAAGAAATTGTTACCCATGGAGATCGGTCGGACGACCTCTCCACACTTAAAAATTTGCACCGTCCTCGGTGCATGCAAAGAATGACAATGTGGATGGGTTGCTACAATTGATGAGCTCTTTCAAAAGATTGTGTGGATGGACTTGTTTATTGCCCCATTTAGAAACTTTTTCATTCCTTTCCTTCTTGGTGGCTGGTGGACGAAATTGTGACCCTCTTTGTATTTGCATGAGATTTATTTAATGGCTATTGGCTATGTATGGACACAACTCCGTTCAACTTAACCAGCAAGTGTACTGGGTCATCCAAGTAATACCTTACGTGAGTAAGGGTCGATCCCACAGAGATTGTTGGTATGAAGCAAGCTATGGTCACCTTGTAAATCTCAGTTAGGCAGATTAAATTGATTCATGATAGGTTCAAAAATTAATAATAAACAGAAAATAAAATAGGATAGAAATACTTATGTAAATCAATAGTGGGAATTTCAGATAGGCGTGTGGGGATGCTGTGCTCCTCTTAAATCTCTACTTTCTTATTACATTCATCCAATTCTTCATACTCCTTTCCATGGCAAGTGATGAGCGGATAATTTGTACCCTTTTTGGCATTGTTTTTAGTATGTTTTTAGTAGTTTTAGTTGAGTTCTTAGTATATTTTTATTAGTTTTTAGCTAAAATTCACTTTTCTGGACTTTACTATGAGTTTGTGTGTTTTTCTGTGATTTTAGGTATTTTCTGGCTGAAATTGAGGGATCTGAGCAAAAATCTGATTCAGAGACTGAAAAGGACTGCAGATGCTGTTGGATTCTGACCTCCCTGCACTCGAAGTGGATTTTCTGGAGCTACAGAAGCCCAATTGGTGCGCTCTCAACGGCGTTGGAAAGTAGACATCCGGGGCTTTCCAGCAATATATGATAGTCCATACTTTGCCCAAGATTTGATGGCCCAAACCGGCGTTCAAAGTCACCCTCAGAAATTCCAGCGTTAAACGCCGGAACTGGCACCTAAATGGGAGTTAAACGCCCAAACTGGCACCAAAGCTGGCGTTTAACTCCAAGAAGAGTCTCTACACGAAAATACTTCATTGCTCAGCCCAAGCACACACCAAGTGGGCCCGGAAGTGGATTTTTATGTCATTTACTCATCTTTGTACACCGTAGGCTACTAGTTTTCTATAAGTAGGACCTTTTACTATTGTATTGGACATCTGGGTAGCTATCTTTGAGTTTCATGCTATCTTAGATCATTTGGGAGGCTGGCCTCACGGCCATGCCTAGACCTTGTTCTTATGTATTTTCAACGGTGGAGTTTCTACACACCATAGATTAAGGTGTGGAGCTCTGCTGTACCTCGAGTATTAATGCAATTACTATTGTTCTTCTATTCAATTCCGCTTGTTCTTTGTCCAAGATATCACTTGTTCTTCAACTTGATGAATGTGATGATCCGTGACACTCATCACCATTCTCACTTATGAACAAAGTGACTGACAACCACTCTGTTCTACAAAGCAACAAGGCTCTAGTGTTTATCTCTTGGATTCTTTAACCGGAATCTTCATGGTATAGGCGAGAACTGATGGCGGCATTCAAGAGAATCCGGAAGGTCTAACCTTGTCTGTGGTATTCTGAGTAGGATTCAATGATTGAATGACTGTGACGTGCTTCAAACTCCTAGCAGGCGGGGCGTTAGTGACAGACGCAAAAGGATCGATGGATTCTATTCCGGCATGACCGAGAACCGACAGCTGATTAGCCATATGCTGTGACAGAGCATAGGAACATTTTCACTGAGAGGATGGGAGGTAGCCACTGACAACGGTGAAACCCTTGCATAAGCTTGCCATGGAAAGGAGTAAGAAGGATTGGATGAAGACAGTAGGAAAGCAGAGAGACGGAAGGGAAGGCATCTTCATTCGCTTATCTGAAGCTCTCACCAATGATATACATAAGTATCTCTATCTTTATCTTTATGCTTTATTCGTTTATCACTATACCCATTTGAGTCTGCCTGACTGAGATTTACAAGGTGACCATAGCTTGCTTCATACCAACAATCTCCGTGGGATCGACCCTTACTCGCGTAAGGTTTATTACTTGGACGACCCAGTGCACTTGCTGGTTAGTTGTGCGAAGTTGTAGTGATCACAATTTCGTGCACCAGCAAGCTGTATGTAGGGCATCACCGTTGTCAATGGCTACTTTTCATCCTCTCGGGAAAATGGTCCTATGCGCTGTCAATCCATGGCTAATCGTCTGGAGGCATCACCCTTGTCGATGGCTACATCCCATCCTCTCAGTGAAAATGGTCCAAATACTCTGTCACAGCACGGCTAATCATCTGTTGGTTCTCAATCAGGTTGGAATAGAATCCCTTGATTCTTTTGCGTCTGTCACTAACGCCCAGCCTTCAGGAGTCTGAAGTTCATCACAGTCATTCAATACCGGAATCCTACTCGGAATACCACAGACAAGGTTAGACTTTTCGGATCCCCATGAATGCCGCCATCTATCTAGCTTATACCACGAAGATTCTGTTGGGGAATCTAAGAGATATGCGCCCGGCCTAAAGTAGAATGGAAGTGGTTGTCTGTCACGCACGTTCATAGGTGAGAATGATGATGAGTGTCACGGATCATTACATTCATCAAGTTTGAAGTGCAACGTATATCTTGGAATAAGAATAAAAGAGAATTGAATAGAAAGTAATGGTAATTGTATTGAAACTTGAGGTACAACAGAGCTCCACACCCTTAATCTATGGTATGCAGAAACTCCACCGTTGAAAATACATAAGTGAAAAGTTCAGGCATGGCCGAATGGCCAGCCCCCTAAAACGTGATCAATAGCCTCTTAAGATGAAGAATAAAAACAAAGCTGAGACCAAAGATGAAACGTGGTCAAAAGACGACCAATACACTAGTAAAAAGTCTTATTTATACTAAACTAGCTACTAGGGTTTACATGAGTAAGTAATTGATGCATAAATCCACTTCCGGGGCCCACTTGGTGTATGCTTGGGGTGAGCTTGATCTATCCACGAGCTGAGGCTTTTCTTGGAGTTGAACGCCGAGTTATAGCGTGTTTCTGGCGTTCAACTCCGAGTTGTGACGTGTTTCTGGCGTTTAACTCCAGACAGCAGCATGTACTTGGCGTTGAGCGCCACTTTACGTCGTTAATTCCCGAATAAAGTATGGACTATTATATATTGCTGGAAAGCTCTGGATGTCTACTTTCCAACGCCGTTGAGAGCGCGCCATTTGGAGTTCTGTAGCTCCAGAAAATCCATTTCGAGTGCAGAGAGGTCAGAATCCAACAGCATCAGCAGTCCTTTTGTCAGCCTTTTTCAGAGTTTTGCTCAAGTCCCTCAATTTCAGCCAGAAATTACCTGAAATCACAAAAAAACACACAAACTCATAGTAAAGTCTAGAAATGCAAATTTAACATAAAAACTAATGAAAACATCCCTAAAAGAAGCTTGAACTTACTAAAAACTACCTAAAACAATGCCAAAAAGCGTATAAATTATCCGCTCATCACAACACCAAACTTAAATTGTTGCTTGTCCACAAGCAACTGAAAATAAATTAGGATAAAAAGAAGAGAATATACTATAAATTCCCGAATATCAATGAATATTAATTATAATTAGATGAGTGGGACTTGTAGCTTTTTGCTTCTGAACAGTTTTGGCATCTCACTTTTTCCTTTGAAGTTTAGAATGATTGGCTTCTCTAGGAACTTAGAATTTTGGATAGTGTTATTGACTTTTCTAGTTAAGTATGTTGATTCTTGAACACAGCTACTTATGAGTCTTGGCCGTGGCCATAAGTACTTTGTTTTCCAGTATTACCACCGGATACATAAATGCCACAGACACATGATTGGGTGAACCTTTTCAGATTGTGACTCAGCTTTGCTAGAGTCCCCAGTTAGAGGTGTCCAGAGCTCTTAAGCACACTCTTTTTGCTTTGGATCACGACTTTAACCACTCAGTCTCAAGCTTTTCACTTGGACCTTCATGACACAAGAACATGGTTAGGGACAGCTTGATTTAGCCGCTTAGGCCTGGATTTTATTTCCTTGGGCCCTCCTATCCAATGATGCTCAAAGCCTTGGATCCTTTTTACCCTTGCCTTTTGGTTTTAAGGGCTATTGGCTTTTTCTGCTTGCTTTTTCTATATTTTTTTTCGCCAGTTTTTTTTTTTTTGCAAGCCTTTGCTTTTTCACTGCTTTTTCTTGCTTCAAGAATCAATTTCATGATTTTTCAGATTATCAATAACATTTCTCTTTGTTCATCATTCTTTCAAGAGCCAACAATTTTAACATTCATAAACAACAAGATAAAAAATATGCACTGTTTAAGCATTCATTCAGAAAACAAAAAGTATTGTCACCACATCAATATAATTAAACTAAATTCAAGGATAAATTTGAAATTCATGTACTTCTTGTTCTTTTGAATTAAAATATATTTCATTTAAGAGAGGTGAAGGATTAATGGATTTTATTCATAGCTTTAAGACATGGTTACTACATACTAATGATCATGAAATAGAGACACAAAACATAGATAAACACAGCATAAAAATCGAAAAGCAGAAAGAAATAAGAATAAGGAATGAATCCACTTGAGTGAGCGTGGCGTCTTCTTGAAGGTCCAATGGTGCTTTTTGAGCTCCTTTATGTCTCTTCCTTGCTTTTGTTGCATGATCCCTAGTAATTTTGGTGTTCCTATCCTTAGTTGCTCCCAATAATTGTGTGGAGGACAATTTATCCCCTGAGGTATGTCATGGATCTCTTGATTTGCAGTCAAATGTTCTACCACTGAGCTATAAACCCTTTACATGAGTCTTTCCATCTCCCATGACTCAGAGGTAGAAGCTTTTGTCTTCCCTTTTTTCTCTTCTTCTTTTTTTTTTTTGGATGTCTCTAGCCTTAGGTGCCATTAACGATTATGGAAAAGCAAAAACCTATGCTTTTACCACACCAAACTTAGAAAATTACTCGCCCTCGAGCAAGGGAAGAAAGAAAAGATGAAGAATAAGAAGAAGATATGGAGGAGATTGAGGGATGTGTGTATTCGGCTATATGGGTGGGATTGGGTGGGAAAGAGAATTTGAATTTTAAAGGTAGGTGGGGTGTATGGGGAAGAGTGGATAGATGTAGGTGGTGAATGAAAAACAGAAGGGATGACCATGAATGGAGAGAGAGGGTGAGGTAGGTGGGGATCCTGTGGGGTTCACAGATCCTGAGGTGTCAAGGATTTACATCCCTGCACCAATTAGGCATGTAAAATGCCTCTACACACCATTCTGGCGTTTAAATGCCGAGATGATGCACACTCTGGGCGTTCAACGCCCATGTGCAGCATGTTTCTGGCGTTGAACGCCAGTTTCATGCGTGTTACTGGCGTTCAGTGCCAGCTTTCCTCAAGGCACATTCCTGGCGTTCAAACGCCAGGATGTTGCTTGTTTCTGGCATTTAGCGCTAGATTCATGCTCTGTTCTGGCGTTGAACGCCAGCCAGATGCTCCTCACTGGCGTTGAACGCCAGTCTGTCCTCCCTCCAGGGTGTGATTTTTCTTCTTCTGTTTTTGATTCTGTTTTTAATTTTTATATTTTTTTCGTGACTCCTCATGATCATGTACCTAATAAAACACAAAATAATAATAAAATAAAAATTAGATAAATAAAATTGGGTTGCCTCCCAACAAGCGCTCTTTTAATGTCATTAGCTTGACAGTGGGCTCTCATGGAGCCTCACAGGTGATCAGGTCAATGTTGTATAGTCCCAACACCAAACTTAGAGTTTGATTATGGGGGCTCTTCTTGACTCTGAACTGAGAGAAGTTCTTCATGCTTACTCTCTTTTGTCACAGAGGGATGGCCATGTGCCTTAAACAAAAGGTAGTCCCCATTCAATTGAAGGACTAATTCACCTCTGTTGACATCTATCACAGCTCCTGCTGTAGCTAGGAAAGGTCTTCCAAGGATAATGCATTCATCCTCTTCCTTCCTAGTGTCTAATATTATGAAATCAGCAGGGATGTAAAGGCCTTCAACCTTTACTAACACGTCCTCTACTATTCCATAAGCTTGTCTCAATGACTTGTCTACCAATTGTAATGAGAACAAGGCAGGTTGTACCTCAATGATCCCCAGCTTCTCCATTACAGAGAGTGGCATAAGATTTATCCCTGACCCCAGATCACATAGAGCTTTTTCAAAGGTCATGGTGCCTATGGTACAAGGTATTAAGAACTTGCCAAGATCTTGTCTCTTTTGAGGTAGAATTTGCTGAATCCAGGTATCTAGTTCATTAATGAGCAAGGAAGGTTCACTTTCCCAAGTCTCATTACCATACAACTTGGTATTCAGCTTCATGATAGCTCCTAAATATTGAGCAACTTGCTCTCCAGTCACATCTTCATCCTCTTATGAGGAATAATAGTCTTCAGAGCTCATGAATGGCAGAAGGAGATTTAATAGAATCTCTATGGTCTCTATATGAGCCTCAGATTCCTTTGGATCCTTAATAGGAAACTCCTTCTTGCTTGAAGGACGTCCCAGGAGGTCTTCCTCACTAGGATTGTCGTCCTTCTCCTCCCTTGTGCATTCGGCCATATTGATCACATCAATGGCCTTGCACTCGCCTTTTGGATTCTCTTCTGTATTGCTTGGGAGAATACTGGGAGGAATTTCAATGACTTTCTTACTCAGCTGGCCCACTTGTGCCTCCAGATTTCTAATGGAGGACCTTGTTTCACTCATGAAACTTAAGGTGGCCTTTGACAGATCAGAGACTAAATTTGCTAAATTAGAAGTGCTTTGTTCAGAATTCTCTGTCTGTTGCTGAGAAGATGATGGAAAAGGCTTGCTATTGCTTAGCCTATTGCGTCCACCATTGTTAAAGCCTTGTTGAGGCTTTTGTTGATCCTTCCATGAGAAATTTGGATGATTTCTCCATGATGAATTATAGGTGTTTCCATAAGGTTCACCCATGTAATTAACCTCTGACATTGTAGGGTTCTCAGGATCATAAGCTTCTTCAGAAGCTGCCTCTTTAGTACTGTTGGATGCATTTTACCATCCATTCAGACTTTGAGAGATCATGTTGACTTGCTGAGTCAACCCTTTGTTCTAAGCCAATATGGTATTCAGAGCATCAATTTCAAGAACTCCCTTCCTCTGAGGTGTCCCATTATTCACGGAATTCCTCTCAGAAGTGTACATGAATTGGTTATTTGCAACCATGTCAATGAGTTCTTGAGCCTCTTCAGGCGTTTTCTTTAGGTGAATAGATCCACCTACAGAATGGTCCAATGACATTTTCGAAAACTCAGATAGACCATAATAGAATATATCTAATATGGTACATTCTGAAAACATGTCAGATGGACACCTTTTGGTCAACTGCTTGTATCTTTCCCAAGCTTCATAGAGGGATTCACCATCTTTTTGTTTGAAGGTCTGAACATCCACTCTAAGCTTGCTCAGTTTTTGAGGAGGAAAGAATTTATCCAAGAAGGCCGTGACCAGCTTATCCCAGGAGTCCAGGCTATCCTTAGGTTGTGAATCCAACCATATTCTAGCTCTGTCTCTTATAGCAAAAGGGAAAAGCATGAGTCTGTAGACTTCAGGATCAACTCCATTCGTCTTAACAGTCTCACAAATCTGCAAGAACTCAGTTAAAAACTGGTAAGGATCTTCAGATGGAAGTCCATAGAACTTGCAGTTTTGTTGCATTAAGGCAACTAGCTGAGGTTTCAGCTCAAAATTGCTTGCTCCAATGGCAGGAATGAAGATGCTTCTTCCATCAAATTTGGACGTTGGCTTTGTGAAGTCACTAAGCATTCTCCTTGCATTATTGTTGTTGGGTGCGGCTGCCATCTCCTTCTCTTGTTCTAATATTTCTGAAAGGTTACCTTTAGATTGTTGTAATTTAGCTTCTCTTAGTTTCCTCTTCAGAGTCCTTTCAGGTTCAGGATCAATTTCAACAAGAGTTCCTTTTTCCTTGTTCCTGCTCATATGAAAGAGAAGAAAACAAGAAAAGAAGAGGAATCCTCTATGTTACAGTATAGAGATTCCTTTATGTTAGTAGAAGAAGAAAGGGGAGAAGAATGTAGAAGAGTGGGTTCGGATATTTAGATGGAGAGAGGTGAAGAGAAGTGTTAGTAATTAAATAAATAAATAGAAGAAGATGAGAGAGGGATTTTCGAAAATATTTTTGAAAAGGAGTTAGTAATTTCGAAAATTAAAGATGAATTAAAATTAAAATTAAAATTTGAAACAATTAGTTAATTAAAAAGAATTTTTGAAAAAAGGGTGAGATATTTTTGAAAATTAGAGAGGAAAGAGTAGTTAGGTGGTTTTGAAAAAGATAAGAAACAAACAAAAAGTCAAATAGTTAGTTGAAAAAGATATTAAAGTCAAATTTAAAAAGATAAGAAAATAAGAAGTTAGATAAGATATTTTTAAATCAAATTTTGAAAAAAGATATGATAAATGATAAAAAGATTTAATTTTTAAAATTAAAATTAATTACTTAACTAACAAGAAACTAAAAGATAGGATTCTAGAATTTAAAGATTGAACCTTTCTTAACAAGAAAGTAACAAACTTCAAATTTTTGAATCAATCACATTAATTATTAGTGAATTTTCGAAAATATGATATAAAGATAAGAAAAAGATTTTGAAAATATTTTGAAAAAGATTTTTGAAATTTTCGAAAAATAGAAAAAAAATGAAAAAGATATAATTTTTGAAAAAGATTTTGAAAAGATAAGATTTTTAAAATTGAAAATTTGACTTGACTTGTAAGAAACAACTAATTTTGAAAATTTTTGACTAAGTCAACTCAAATTTTCGAAAATTATGAGAAAAATAAGGAAAAGATATTTTTTTGATTTTTGAATATTTTAATTATGAGAGAGAAAAATAAGCTATGTGTGGACACAACTCCGTTCAACTTAACCAGCAAGTGTAATGGGTCATCCAAGTAATACCTTACATGAGTAAGGGTCGATCCCACAGAGATTGTTGGTATGAAGCATGCTATGGTCACCTTGTAAATCTCAGTTAGGCAGATTAAATTGATTCATGATAGGTTCGAAAATTAATAATAAACAGAAAATAAAATAGGATAGAAATACTTATGTAAATCAATAGTGGGAATTTCATATAGGCGTATGGGGATGCTGTGCTCCTCTTGAATCTCTACTTTCTTATTACATTCATCCAATTCTTCATACTCCTTTCCATGGCAAGCTGTATGTAGGGCATCACCGTCGTCAATGGCTACTTTTCATCCTCTCGGGAAAATGGTCCTATGCGCTGTCACTGCATGGCTAATCGTCTGGAGGCATCACCCTTGTCGATGGCTACATCCCATCCTCTCAGTGAAAATGGTCCAAATGCTCTATCACAGCACGGCTAATCATCTGTCGGTTCTCAATCAGGTTGTAATAGAATCCCTTGATTGTTTTGCGTCTGTCACTAACGCCCAGCCTTCAGGAGTCTGAAGTTCGTCACAGTCATTCAATACCGGAATCCTACTTGGAATACCACAGACAAGGTTAGATTTTCTGGATCCCCATGAATGCCGCCATCTATCTAGCTTATACCACGAAGATTCTGTTGGGGAATCTAAGAGATATGCGCCCGGCCTAAAGTAGAACGGAAGTGGTTGTCAGTCACGCGCGTTCATAGGTGAGAATGATGATGAGTGTCACGGATCATTACATTCATCAAGTTTGAATTGCAACGTATATCTTGGAATAAGAATAAAAGAGAATTGAATAGAAAGTAATGGTAATTGTATTGAAACTTGAGGTACAGCAGAGCTCCACACCCTTAATCTATGGTGTGCAGAAACTCCACCGTTGAAAATACATAAGTGAAAGGTTCAGGCATGGCCGAATGGCCAGCCCCCTAAAACGTGATCAATAGCCTCTTAAGATGAAGAATAAAAACAAAGCTTAGACCAAAGATGAAACGTGGTCAAAAGATGACTAATACACTAGTAAAAAGTCTTATTTATACTAAACTAGCTACTAGGGTTTACATGAGTAAGTAATTGATGCATAAATCCACTTCCGGAGCCCACTTGGTGTATGCTTGGGCTGAGCTTGATATATCCACGAGCTGAGGCTTTTCTTGGAGTTGAACGCCGAGTTATAGCGTGTTTCTGGCGTTCAACTCCGGGTTGTGATGTGTTTCTGGCGTTTAACTCTAGACAGCAGCATGTACTTGGCGTTGAGCGCCACTTTATGTCGTCAATTCCCAAATAAAGTATGGACTATTATATGTTGCTAGAAAGCTCTGGATGTCTACTTTCCAACGCCGTTGAGAGCGCGCCATTTGGAGTTCTGTAGCTCCAGAAAATCCATTTCGAGTACAGAGAGGTCAGAATCCAACAGCATCAGCAGTCCTTTTGTTAGCCTTTTTCAGAGTTTTGCTCAAGTCCCTCAATTTCAGCCAGAAATTACCTGAAATCACAGAAAAACACACAAACTTATAGTAATGTCCAGAAATGTGAATTTAACATAAAAACTAATGAAAACATCCCTAAAAGTAGCTTGAACTTACTAAAAACTACCTAAAAACAATGCCGAAAAGCGTATAAATTATCCGCTCATCAGTGGCCAACCTAAAAGGAGAGAAAAGAAATAAAATTAAGCCTGCAATAAAGATATTAAAGCGAAGAGAATGTAGGCGGGGCTAATGCCAAATAAAAGTAGGGTTCTCACTATATGGTAGCTACAACATATAAGTGAGAAGACAATATAAGCTAAGGTATATCAACTAATACTAGATGCAAGAGTAAAGTCAAAGCATAAGTACATGACATGAAGAGTGTGTTGCATCAAGCTTAATCAACAATTGACACAAACAAGATTAGTGATAAGCATGAGAGCATTTGGTCCCATCCTAATTCAATGATGATGAGGTACAAAAACAAGGGATCACGAGTCAAGAAGGACTAAAGCACTAATCTTGTGTGTAGAGCAAATTTAATGCCAAAAAAGTCATGAAGCACTAAGAGTAACCAAGAAATTCTCAACAATTGATTTAGACCCCTTTAGTTGAGAACTATACCAACCATTGCACTTAGACTTTGAGTTTCCAACCATAAGGAACCTTGGTTGGCATTTCCACCCACTAATAAATTCTCTTTTGCTCTTAACCCCACAAAGAGCTCTAAGTTTCCCATCCATCTCAATTAAACCATATTCAAGTGGGAAAGTAAAGATTAGAGATAAGAATTTTACCCACTTGAATGTTATGTTGGATGGTGACTTAGGAAGGGACGTCTCCAATGGTCTTATAAGTTCCATTCCCTTGTGCTTTTCTTGGACTACCTCCACCTCTTGGCAAGCTTCTTCAACTTTAACCTCTTCCTCTTGACAAAGTTCTTCACATTCAACCACTTCTTCACCAACTTCTTCTAGCTCTTTCCCACTCTTCACATCGCAACTTGGAGGTAATGTGGAACACACCTCAACATCTAGCTTAATTACAATAGGGGAAGATTCCTCAAATACCAAGGGATCATGTGTTGGTGTGGGATCATCTTCAAGAGGGAGATTTGTTATTTGCTCATCTTCTTCCAATCCTTCATCATTCATTATATGCTTAGGAGGTTGCGCACCCTCCTCAACATCAAATTCAAGCTCATTGGAAGAGGGTTTAACAACTTCCACAAAATCATCAACCACATTGCTTGGTGTGGAAGTGTCATCCAACTTAAAATCTACCTCTTGTTCAACTTCGCCTAGGTCTTCAACCACTTCTTCTTCATCAACAATCTTTCCCTCCTCCACCTGTTGTAAGACATACCCCATCTCCTTGTCCTCATGTTGAGATTCTAAAATCTCCTTTATACTCCTTTCTTCGGTTAATTTCTCACATTCATCCATGGAGGTGCTTTGCTTGTTGCATGAGTCCCATGAGTCTAAGATAGCGGTAATGTTAGCAAACTGAGCCATGATTTTTTCAAATATGGGAGGTGATTCATCTTGTGGTTGAGAGTTCTCGTACATTGGAGGTGGTTCATCTTGGTAATAGTATGGAGGTGGTGGTTTTTGAGGGTATTAGGGGTTGAATTGGGGTGGTTCTTCATATGGTTCATATGGTTCACAAGGTGGTTGGTATGGTGAATATGGGTTGGGGTCATATGGAGGTTTTTGGTGAAAAGGGGCTTGTGAGTAAGGTGGTTCAAAATTATGTTGAGGAGGTGGTTCATAGGCATATGGTGGTGGTTGTTGACAATCACAATAAGGGTCACCACATCCATTAGATTGATATGCATTAGGATTAGAAGTGTTCATACCCTGACCGAGCTCTCCAAACTCGGGAAGTTCGCAGAAGGTCCGACCTCGTCCCAAAGGCCCACGCCTGAGGTCGGACCTCAGACAAATAAGTTAAGAAGGCCCATCAAAAGGAACGAAGCCCAAAAACCTAAAGGCCCAAACGGCCTAGGAAAGGCGGTTCCACGAAGATAGGGATAAAACCCCCAAAAGATAAGATAAGATAAGAATATCTTATCCAGGGAAGATCACGGCCAACTACTATAAATACACTGGAGCACCCAGGTATAACATATACTCTAATTCTACTCAATATCTGCTTGGACCCATGCTAACTTAAGCATCGGAGTGTCATTGCAGGTACAACCCCCAGCCGCTCAGCACACCAAGCTCGGGTCACGGAACCCCTACCTCGGGTCTTGCCAGACGACCGAGCTACACGTTTCAGGTAACCCTCGGAACATTGGCGCCGTTGCCGGGGACCTGGAAGTCATCCCTTTACCATGGCGGACGATCCTCTCAACAATGACCAAGCTGCTTCAGAACAAGAGGAGGAAATTGACACCGGAGAACGACCGGATAGCCCTCTATCACCACGCACTCCAGGAGGAAACAAACAGAATCGCCCAAGTACATCACTCCCAAACAAAGATCCACAAAATCCCGAAAGAGAAAAGAGCTCGGAAATTCTAGAAGCAGTCCGGGCACAACAAAACCGACTGAAACAACTCGAAGAGGACATAAAGAAGCAAAAAGAAACCGAACAAGATCTGCGAAGGGAGGCTCGCAAACGCAGAGAATTAGAAGAAAAACTACGGAAAATAGAGGCCAACCTGAAAGATCGAACAGAACGCGACACCACCCCCGAAGGCAATCAGGATCCCTTCACAAAAGAGATCATGAAGGAGAAGGTACCGCGAAACTTCAAACCACCCGATATGGATCTCTACGACGGCACCACCGATCCAAGTCACCACCTCAGCAACTTCAGAAGCAGAATGTACCTAGTCGACGCCTCCGACGCGATTCGGTGCAAAGCCTTCCCCACCACTCTCACCAAGTCAGCCATGAGGTGGTTCGACAACCTGCCACCGAGATCAATCACCAGCTTCGAAGACCTAACTAAGAAATTCCTAACAAGGTTCTCCATTCAAAAGGACAAGGCAAAACATGCCCCCAGTCTACTCGGGATCAAACAAGGTAACCAAGAAACTCTCCGAGAATACATGGAGCGATTCAACAAAGCCTGCCTGGATATACAACACTTGCCCACTGAAGCAGCTATCATGGGATTGGCAAACGGCCTAAAGGAAGGACCGTTTAGCCAATCCCTCTCCAAACGATACCCGACCTCCCTATACGAGGTGCAGGAGCGGGCAGAAAAATATATCAATATGGAGGAAACCTCCCAGCTAAGAGACTCTTCTAGGAAGGAATCAACCTACCCACTCCGAGATCGAGATCGAGAACAGAAGAAGAAAGAAGAACCCAACTCGGACAAGCCACGGAAGCACCACAACTATACCCCCCTCCGAGTCTCCTTGGTAGACATCTACAGAGAAGTATGCCACACCGAAAAGATCCCACCACCCCGACCTCTAAAACACAAAAGAGTGGGGAGAGATCGGTCCGAATACTGCGAATATCACAAGCTCTACGGTCATTCTACCAACGACTGCCACGACCTAAAGAATGTTATAGAAAAGCTAGCCAGAGAAGGAAAGCTCGACAGATACATAGCAGAGAAAGGAGAAGAGACCAGGAAGAGAAGACGAGGAGACAATGAAGGTCGGGCCGAACAAGTCCCGCGAACCCCTGAAAGACACGTTCACATGATAAATGGAGGTTTCGCAGGCGGAGGAACATCCAGATCCTCGCGAAAAAGACACCTCAAAGAAATCTATCATGTCCGAGAAGACAGTCCCCTGCCCGAGTTACCCACTATCTCATTTACCCGAGAGGATGCTCAAGGGATACTACCCGGGCACGACGATCCAATGGTGATCACCATTATCCTAGCAAACGCCAACTTACATCGAACCCTGATTGACCAAGGAAGCTCAGCAGATATCCTGTTCAAAGCGGCCTTCGACAAGCTCGGACTTGAAGAAAAAGAGCTAAAGGCCTATCCCTCCGACCTATTTGGGCTAGGGGACACCCCGATCCACCCCTTAGGATACATCTCGCTACACACTACCTTCGGAAGAGGCGAGCAATCTAAAACGTTAAGCATCGACTACATTATAGTCGACGTTACCTCAGCATACAATGCCCTCATTGGGCGACCAACCCTAAACAGACTGGCAGCTGTGGTCTCAACCCCACACCTCTGTATGAAGTTCCCTACCGCAAAGGGAATCGCCACCCTAAAAGGCGACCAAAAATTAGCACGGCGATGCTACAACGAAAGTCTAAGCCTAAAAGGGAAAGAGGTCAACACAATAGAACTCGGGCGAGTTCAAACCCAAGAAGACCTTCGGCCACAACCAGAGGGAGAAACCGAAAGGATCCAAATTGGGAACACACCTGAAAAAGTAACAAACATTGGAGCAAACCTCGAAACAGGCCTAAAGGAGGAACTCATAACCCTCTTAAGGGAGAATTCCGACCTCTTCGCCTGGAAAGCCTCCGACATGCCAGGCATAAACCCCGATCTGATGTGCCACAAGCTATCAGTGTACCCGGGATCCCGACCTGTCCAACAAAGACGCAGGAAGCTCGGGCCCGAACGCATGCAAGCAATAGAAGAACAAGTACAAGCACTACTAGATGCAGGGTTCATTAGGGAAGTAAAATACCCCCTATGGCTCGCAAACGTGGTCCTAGTAAAAAAGCCCAATGGAAAATGGAGGATGTGCGTCGACTACACGGATCTCAACAAAGCCTGCCCCAAAGATCCATATCCGCTACCAAACATCGATGCCTTAGTAGACGCAGCCTCAGGCTATAGATATCTCTCCTTCATGGACGCATACTCGGGATACAACCAAATCCCGATGTATGGACCTGACCAAGAAAAGACCTCGTTCATAACCCCAAGGGCAAACTACTGCTACGTAGTAATGCCCTTCGGGCTGAAGAACGCAGGAGCAACCTACCAGAGGCTAATGAACAAAGTGTTCTCAGAGCACATCGGACTACAACTGGAGGTGTACGTCGACGACATGCTGGTAAAGACACAAGAAGACAGAAACTTGCTGACCGACCTCACCAGTGTCTTCGGCACCCTCAGAAAACACAACATGAGACTTAACCCGACAAAGTTCACCTTCGCCGCAGAAGCCGGAAAGTTCTTAGGCTTCATGCTGACTCAAAGGGGCATCGAAGCAAACCCGGACAAATGCCAAGCAATACTCAATATGAAGAGTCCGACGTGTGTCAAAGAAGTACAACAACTGAATGGAAGGCTGGCCGCCCTATCAAGATTCTTGGCAGGATCAGCAATAAAATCACTACCTCTCTACTCACTCCTAAAGAAAGGGAAACCCTTCTCATGGACCCCGGAGTGCGAAAAAGCCTTTCAAAAATTCAAGGAATTCCTCGGGCAGCCACCAATCCTAACCCGACCTCTAAAAGGAGAAGAGCTCGTACTATACCTCTCGGTCGGACATCGAGCAATCGCTTCAGCATTAATACGAGAAAATGACCAAGGACAACACCCCATATACTTTGTAAGCAAAGCACTACAAGGGGCCGAATTAAACTATCAGAAAATAGAAAAATTCGCCTACGCCCTAGTATTCACAGCTCGGAGGCTCCGCCCCTACTTTCAAGCCCACACCATCAAAGTCCGAACAAACCAACCCATGAGACACATCCTACAAAAAACAGACCTGGCAGGACGAATCCTACAATGGGCGGTGGAACTGTCCGAGTTCGACCTCCACTATGAAGCCCGGACTGCGATAAAATCTCAGTATCTAGCCGACTTCGTCGCGGAATACACCGAGACCCCTGGAACCCCACTCTCATGGAACCTGTACGTTGACGGGTCCTCAAACAAAACAGGAAGTGGAGCAGGGGTTATACTCGAAAGCGACCAAGGAACGCGGATAGAACTATCCCTAAAATTCGAGTTCCAGGCTTCGAACAACCAAGCCGAATACGAGGCCCTACTAGCAGGCCTAAAACTAGCCGAAGAAGTCGGAGCCCAGAAAATCACAATCTTCAGCGACTCCCAGGTCGTCACATCACAAGTCAATGGAAGCTACCAGGCCAAAGACCCGACTATGAAGAAATACCTGGACCAAACACAGGCACAATTACGCCACTTTTCAGAAATACAGATCCAGCACATACCTCGGGAACAAAATGCCCGGGCAGACGCCCTCTCAAAGCTTGCTAGCACCAAGCCCGGAGGCAACAACAGAAGTCTTCTCCAAGAAACCCTACAATCTCCCTCCGTGCTAAGAGAGGAAGAAACGTTAAATATATCCAACCAACAGCAAGGATGGATGACCCCCATACTCAACTACCTGAAGTCAGGAACTCTCCCCATAGAAAGAAAAGAAGCTAAAAGGCTTACAAAAGACGCCCAGAATTATACGCTAATTCACGACGTATTATACAGAAGAGGATTCTCAAACCCCCTCCTTAGGTGCGTTCCGACTTCAGAAACAAAGGGCGTTCTCGAAGAAGTCCACGAAGGCATGTGTGGGAACCATCTCGGAGCTCGGGCACTATCCAAAAAAGTAGTCAGAGCCGGGTTCTACTGGCCGACCTTGCAAAGAGACGCAACAGAGTTTGTGAAAATATGCCCCCCCTGCCAAAAACACGCCAATTTTCACAAGGCACCACCCGAAGACCTTATCAGCATCACTGCACCATGGCCCTTCGCAAAGTGGGGACTCGACCTACTCGGTCCGTTCCCACAAGGACCGGGGCAAGTCAAATACCTCATAGTAGGGGTCGACTACTTCACGAAGTGGATCGAAGCTGAACCCTTAGCCGCCATTACGGCTCAGAAAAGCCGCAAATTCCTATACAAAAACATTGTCACAAGGTTCAGAGTCCCCTACTCCATCACAACAGACAATGGAACACAATTCACGGACACAAGTTTTCAGAAATTGGTGGCCGAACTAAAAATCAAACAGCAATTCACATCAGTCGAGCACCCACAAGCCAATGGGCAAGCAGAAGCTGCAAATAAAATCATCTTGGCCGGGTTAAAACGAAGACTCCAAGAGGCCAAAGGGGCATGGGCCGAAGAGCTCCCCCAGGTGCTATGGGCATATCGGACAACCCCACACTCTACAACGGGAGAATCGCCATTCCGACTAGCTTATGGAATGGAGGCAATGATTCCTATTGAAATAGAGGAAGGGTCACCTAGAACCATCTTCTACAACGAAAAAGATAACCCGCAGGCACAAAGGGAAGAACTCGACCTCCTCCCCGAGGTCCGAGAAAGAGCTCGGATTCGAGAAGAAGCCTTAAAACGGCGAACGGCCCTCAGATACAATCAAAAGGTAATAAAGCGAAGCTTCTCCATTCACGACCTGATTCTAATCCGAAATGACATCGGAACACAAAAGTCGGGAGAAGGAAAGCTAGCCGCAAATTGGAAAGGGCCCTACAAGGTAACAGAAGTCTTAGGGACAGGCTACTACAAAATATCCGACCTAGAAGGCAATGAGCTGCCCAGAATCTGGCACGCCTGTAATCTAAGGCGGTACTACAGCTAGAAAAACTTAACCCGAGGTGTACTCTTTTTCCCTACAAGGGTTTTTTAATGAGACACCCGGTTAAGCAGGATACCCGACCTAAAGGGTAAACACTTTGTAAATATTCTTTCTTTTTTAATACTAATCAAATTTCTCTATTTTCTCTTCCTCATGATGAAGCAAATCCTAGAAAGTACCCCACCAAGGCGCATTAATTTATGCTCGGCAAAACGCAAAAAATCATTTGCCAAAAGACCATACAAGGTCGGCAAAGATAAAGCGACGAGGTTCAAATTAATGTGAGAAGTTATAAAGTAACCCTGAAAATGGCTCGAAAAGCCAAATAAAAAAGAGGTTACAAAAATAACTTAAAAAGGCCGACCAAACGACGAAGTCGGACCCAACAAAGGGAAAAGTTATAAAGTAACTCTAAAATGGCTCAAAAAGCCAAATAAAAAGAGATTACAGAAATAACTCAGAAGAACCGACCAACGACCAAGTCGGACCTAACAAAAAAGGAGGTACTCAAGCACCCGATGTCCGAGAAAAAGCTCGGCCCAAGAAAGAAGCCTTAAAATGGCAAGAACCAGGATTTCGAAAAACGCTTACTAAAAAGTTGCTTTACAAAAAGCAACTAAAAAGTACAAGCGAAAAGAACGAAATCGAAAGAAGTTTCAAAACGCTAGCTAAAAAGTTGTTATCCGAAAAACAACTAAAAAGCACGAAAGCGGAAACAAGAAGTCAAAACGCTAGCTAAAAAGTTGTTAATCGATAACAACTAAAAAGCACAAAAGCGAAAACAAGAAGTCAAAACGCTAGCTAAAAAGTTGTTATCCGAAAACGACTAAAAAGCACAAAAGCGGAAACAAAAAGTCAAGCGCGAACAAAAAAACACCACATAATAAAGTTACTACAAGTAGCTAAATAAAACAAAAGGTGTCCAAAGCGTTCAACAGAAACCATCCAAAAACAAAAGAGCCCACAAGTCGGGCAAAACACCAAGAAGTACAAGATTACAGAGGATCGAGGCCCTTTCCGGACTCCACATCGACAGCAGGCTGAAACATAGATATCGGGACTGCATCGACGGCAACGTCATCCCGGTTTGATACCTCCACACCAGATCTATCCTCGGCCAAAGGTGAAGTCGGGTTCACAACCGGAACCTCGGGGTCGGACACCAGAGCCTTGTGGGCGGACACCGGAGCCTCATCCTCGGCAGGAGCAGGAACAATCTTTCCCTCCACAACAATGTTTTCCGTACTGAATAAGCTCAGATCCAGGTCGGGAGCAAGAACCCGGACCTGATCCCTCAAATTCACAAACATAGCATCCATACCCTTGGCCACATTATCTTCCAGCTCGTAAAAATCATCCCGAGCAGACTGCAACTTCTCCTTCGTCTCCACAAGCTCGGCATACAGCTTAGTATAGTTCTCCGTCGCCACCCTCGCCATCTCCTCAGATGTCTTCGCCGCCGCCACAGCCGCGGTGGCCCTAGTTTTCTCTTCCTCCAAAGAGGCCTCCAGCTCAGTAATCCTGGCAGCCTTCAGTTGACTAATCTTATCAAGCTCAGACCGTGCCTTCTCAAGTCGGGAGCTGGTCGCCCCAAGGGGAGCTTTCTTGAACTCCCGAGCAATAGCGGCATGAAGACTAGCCATCCGAACACAGCTCCGCGCCATATACTGAAAGTGATGCTCCATAGACGCATCATCAGTAGAAATAAAGGTCTGGGAGAGAATGTGCTGCTCAATCCAACCAAGAGCGTCAAAATCCTTATCATTGAAACCGGCAAGCTCTTGAGAGGTCTTCTGCTTCTTGGGGGGAGGACCCGAGGTCGAAGACGGGGAAAGGTGACCGGGTCCGGAGGTCGGAGGATCTTGAGTTATAGCTCGGAACTGAGGAGTCGGAATGGTCTTCGACCGAGTCTGAACACCCACGGTAGTCTTCTGCGGAGAAGATCGGGCAGAAGCCTCAGCCTCGATATTCCGAGCAGCCGCAGACTTCTTCGACCGACGAAGAAACTTCATGGAATCCGCCTGAGAAGACATCTCTGCAGAAACAAAAAGAAAGGGATTATCACAAACAAGAATTCCACCAAAACAGGCAAAATACTAAAAGGATGAAGCTCGGAGAGGTCGGGAACTACCTAACTCGGAACGGAGAAGGCTTGGATCTCCCAACATTTTCTTCGTGTCCAAGTGAGGTGCCCGACCCCATAAACTGCTCAACACACCCACAAAAGCCTGCTCTACCTCATCTAGACTCTCAAAAGTATACTTAACCGACACTACCTTCTCCTGCCAACAAAGAGGAAAAGAAGGCTCCCCACTCTCATCTAGAAAGAAAGGTCGGACATCTCCAGCAGCCCGGACCTTGAAATAGTAGTTCTTGAAATCATGAAACGACTCATCATACAAGGTACAAAACTTCTTTCCCTGGTTAGCCCTAAAAGAGACCCAAGACACCTTCCCAGCACCCGACCCCGGCTTCGTCAACGCGAACAGATAGGAAAAAAGAGAAACAGAAGGGGAGACGCCCAAAAACTGACACAAAAGTTGAAACAGCTTTAAAAACGCCCAAGAATTTGGATGGAGTTGCGTAGGGGCAAGGTTACAAGACCAAAGGACCTCGGACTCCAAGTCGGTAAAAGGAAGTCGTACACCCAGCTTAGAGAAAAAACAATCGTAAGCATAAAAGAATAGCTTCTCGGAACTTTCTAAAGGCGGGAAGCACACTCTCTCCTCGGACTCCGGGGCTACTAGCTCATAATCCCGCTCAGACTCCCTGTTCTCACAAATACTACACTCCCTACGGAACCTAACTAGATACTCAGAATCTACAACAGAAGGGACCCTTAGAGGAACAGGATCTACCCAACCAAGACCACTCGGAATCTTGGTCGACATTGCTTGAAACACCTTTCGAGACATAAAAATCTTGCCTACAAAGAAGAATACAACAGCAAGCCAAAAATCACATAATAGGCAGACAGCAAAAAACCCATTCAGCAGAAGCAAGAAAACAAAAGTTCTTTTAGAAGAAAAATGCAGTAACCCGAAAACAAAATACCAAGAGAAAAGAGCCCCCCCCCACATACAAACAACCAAAGCAATGGCGGCGCCTCTCTTCGGGGCAACCCCAGCATAGAAGAAAAAGAAACAAAAGCATATGTGCACAGCGAAAGTAAAGACGAGAAACAAACCTGGAAGAAAGGAAGAAGACGACGAGCTCCGATGCAAGAAGAACAGAGAGAAAGAAGGAAGATGCTCGAAAGAGAGGTGGCGAAAAATCCAGAAAAAGGGAAAGGGAACAGAATAAACAAAGAAAATGAGGAAAGGGGCAAATAAATGCCTTCACAGAGCCCGAACGGAAATCAAGGAGAAACGGTAAAAAGCAATAAATGCTGAAACGGCCATTTTTCAAAAAATTTTGAAAAGACGACTATGCCCGAGCTCGACCTCTCAAAAGGACGAACTCGGACAGGGGCACTGTTCATACCCTGACCGAGCTCTCCAAACTCGGGAAGTTCGCAGAAGGTCCGACCTCGTCCCAAAGGCCCACGCCTGAGGTCGGACCTCGGACAAATAAGTTAAGAAGGCCCATCAAAAGGAACGAAGCCCAAAAACCTAAAGGCCCAAACGGCCTAGGAAAGGCGGTTCCACGAAGATAGGGATAAAACCCCCAAAAGATAAGATAAGATAAGAATATCTTATCCAGGGAAGATCACGGCCAACTACTATAAATACACTGGAGCACCCAGGTATAACATATACTCTAATTCTACTCAATATCTGCTTGGACCCATGCTAACTTAAGCATCGGAGTGTCATTGCAGGTACAACCCCCAGCCGCTCAGCACACCAAGCTCGGGTCACGGAACCCCTACCTCGGGTCTTGCCAGACGACCGAGCTACACATTTCAGGTAACCCTCGGAACAAGAAGTATACCCATAAGAATCCGAAGGTTGTTGTCGCCAAGAAAGTTGTTCATAAGCTTGGGGCTCCTCCCACCTTTGATCTCCAAATTCTTGATGCATGTCCTCATTGAAGCTTCCATTCCCTACAACATAGTTTGAACCAAACTCATAGCCAAAGTGAGGATGAGAATTCATAATAGCAAAGAGAAACAAAAACTAACAAAATAAGCAACGAAGTCCTAAAGCTAACAAAAACTAACAAATAAGCAAAAAGCAAACATATTCACAATATTCACAATAGCTAACAATATAACACCATTGCAACTCCCCGGCAATGGCACCATTAATTTGATAGCGACAGTTGTTTGTTGGTTTGGAGCTATCCTTACAACGAAATTCTTCTTTCAATAAGAGAAATTCCTAACCAACGCAATTCCCTTTCAATAGTTTCTATAAGTGTGGGGAGGTGGTGGTCACCGGTGAGTAACCGGAGACAGTGGTGGTGGAGTATGGAATAGAAGAGATGAGAAGAGAAGAGAAGGGATGGAAGAAGAAGAAGAAAGAAACAAGAAAGAGGGTGAGAGAAGCAGGGCGCGCAGCTTTAAAACTGGTTCGCGCAATCGACGCGCACGCGCAAGGTGCGCTAGCGCGTCAGTGAGGGTTGAGCGAGGGACGTGAGTGCGTCATTGGCACGCCCGCGCGAGTATAGCTGTGCCCTTGGCATAGAACTGGCACAAAGTTGGCATAAGTCTCGGTTTTTTATACTAGAGTTGGCATGCAGCACAGGCGCGCGAACGCGCACATTGCGCTGACGCTTGCTTGATAGGGTTGGCTACCGGCGCGGACGCTCGCAGTGCGCAGACGCGTCGGTACGGGCAAATGCTAGGCACAAAAATAGCACAAGCATGGCACAACTCTCGGTTTCTTTGTATTGGAAATTTGCACAGTGCACCATCGGCGTGTGCATGCACAGTGCACTTGCGCGTCGATGGCCAAGTTGCAAGTGGGACGCACTGGTGGCATTTACACTGGCGCGTGGGGGCTGGCATGAAGTGGACATAAAGTGGGCACAAGATGGGCATAACTCTCGGATTTTTGGCCCAGGAGTAAGAATGCACTACCGGCGCGCGCGTGCACAGTGTGTTCATGCGCGGATGCCCCTTTTTTCCTTTTTTTTAGCACATAAAAGAAGCTATTCTAACACATTTTTGGCAGGTGTTCAAGCTAGTAGGCAAGAGAACACTTCACAAATTCATGCACCATTCAAAATATAGCATTCTCTCCACTTCAACAATTCTTCCATACCAAAACAATGAAATCTATCTAAACATCCTAGTTATCTAATAAGATCGACAACTAGAATTCCTAAGCAATCAACAACATCAAGAAATCACAAAATTCACAAGAATCTAAACTAAAAGAAAGATGGTATACACAATGAAGATCTTACCATAGTGGGGTGCCTCCCACCAAGCACTTTTCTTTAACGTCCTTAAGTTGGACGGTCAGTCACTCAAGTCTCTCCTTCTCTAGGTGCATCCTCTAACAGGAACACCTCTAGCTCTTTTGGGAGCTTGTAGCCATGGTACTTCTTCACTCTATGTCCATTCACCTTGAAAGTTGCTTCACTTTTAGGATCAAACAACTCCGCTACTCCATAGGGCTTTATCTCCTTCACCTTGAAAGGTCATTCCCATCTAGAGTGGAGCTTGCTAGGCATGAAACGAAGCCTCGATTTATAGAGGAGAACCTCATCACCTTCTTGGAAGTCCTTCTTCCGGATGTGATGGTCATGGAATGCCTTTGTCTTTTTCTTGTAAATCCGGGCATTCTCATACGCTTCGTTTCTCAAACACTCGAGCTCCTCTAGCTGTAATTTTCTGGCTACTCCTGCTTGGGTCAAATCCATGTTGCGCAGCTTTACTGCCCAATAGGCTCTGTGCTCAATTTCCACCATAAGGTGGCATGCCTTGCCATAGACGATCTGGAAGGGACTCATCCCTAACGGAGTCTTGTAGGCCGTTCTATATGCCCATAGTGCATCTCCTAACCGGATGCTCCAATCCTTCCTTTGTGGATTGACTACTTTCTCCAAGATTCTCTTAATCTCCCGGTTGGACACTTCCGCTTGTCCATTGGTTTGCGGATGATAAGCGGTGGCAACCTTATGCACTACCCCATAGCGCTTGAGCAGTGCCTCTACTTTCCTGTTACAAAAGTGGGATCCCTGGTCACTCACGATTGCTCGTGGCGACCCATAATAGTATACAATGTTACTCTTCATAAAAAAAATAACGGTATTGGTGTCGTCAAGGTGGGTAGGTATTGCTTCTACGCACTTTGACACGTAGTCTACCGCTAACAAAATATATAGATACCCACTTGAGTTGGGAAACGGTCCCATAAAGTCAATGCCCCATACATCAAATATCTCACAGAACAACATAGGTTGTTGAGGCATTTCATCCCTTTGGGTTGTGTTTCCCGACTTTTAACACTGATGGCAAGACACACATAACCGGTTAGCATCCTTGAACAAGGTTGGCCACCAGAATTCACAATCCAATACTTTTTTTGCGGTCTTTTGTGGGCCAAATTGGCCACCACATTCGGACGAATGGCAAGCTTCAAGAATGGGTTGGATTTCGGACTCTGGGACACATCTTCGAATTACTTGGTCCACTCTCCTCTTCCACAAGTGAGGGTCATCCCAAATGTAGTATTTGGAATCACTCCTCAACTTATCCCTTTGATGTTTAGAAAAGTTGGGTGGGAAGAGTTTCGTAACTAAGTAGTTCGCCATTAGGGCAAACCAAGGAAAGCTATCAGACAAAGCATGCAAGCTATCCAATGGGAATGAGTCATTGATCGGAAATGGATCAGATTTTAAATTCTCAAGGCGGCTTAAATGATCCGCAACCAAGTTTTGAGATCCACTCCAGTCCCTAATCTCAATGTCGAATTCTTGCAAAAGCAAGATCCAACGTATGAGTCTAGGTTTTTACTCATTCTTTGACAATAAGTATTTCAAAGCTGCATGATCCGTGTATACCACTATCTTTGATCCTAGCAGATAAGATCTGAATTTATCTAAAGCATGAACAATAGCTAGGAGTTCCTTTTCAATAGTGGTATAGTTGGATTGTGCTGCATCAAGTGTTTTAGAAGAGTATGCATGACATAAGGGAGTTTACCATCGCGCTGTGCAAGCGCGGCACCTATAGCTTGGTTTGACGCATCACACATTATCTCAAATGGCAACGTTCAGTTGGGGCCTTGCACAATCGGTGCCGTGGTAAGAGCTCTCCTTAGCTCTTTAAAAGCTTTCACACATTCACTATCAAACTCAAAGTCCACATCTTTTTAGAGTAGGCGCGACAATGGCAAAGCAATCTTGCTGAAATCCTTGATAAAGTGCCTATAGAATCCTGCACGTCCTAAAAATGAGCGGACCTCCCTCACAAATGAGGGATGAGATAAAGTGGTGATAACATCGACCTTGGTCGGGTCTACAGAAATTCCTTCATGAGATACTACATGTCCTAACACTATACCTTGTCTTACCATAAAATGACATTTTTCAATATTTAAGACAAGGTTGGTGTCAACACATCTAGATAAGACCTTAGCCAAGTTCTCTAAGAAACAATCAAATGAAGTTCCATAAACACTGAAGTCATCCATAAAGACTTCCAGACAATTCTCCATTAGATCGGAAAAGACACTCGTCATACACCGCTGAAAAGTAGCAGGTGCATTGCATAGTCCGAATGGCATCCTTTTATAGGCAAAGGTGCTAAACGGACAAGTGAATGTGGTCTTTTCCTGATCTTCAGGAGCAATGTGAATCTGGAAGTAACCAATGAATCCATCAAGAAAAAAGTAATGGGATTTACCCGCTAAACGGTCCAACATCTGGTCGATAAAGGGCAAAGGGTAGTGGTCCTTCCTTGTAGTGGCATTCAACCTTCTATAGTCGATGCACACTCGCCATGCATTTTGTACTCTCTTGGTGACCACTTCACCATCATCCTTTGTAACCACAGTGATACCTGATTTCTTGGGAAAAACCTGGACCGGGCTCACCCACTCACTGTCAGAAATTGGGTATATGATACCCGCATCAAGTAGCCTAGTGACCTCTTTCTTTACCACATCGAGGATGGTTGGATTGAGCCTCCTTTGCGGTTGCCTAACCGGCCTAGGTCCCTCATGGAGAAATATATAATGCATGCACTTGCGAGGGTCAATTCCCACAATATCGGCTAGGCTCCAACCAATTGCCTTCTTGTACTTTCTGAGAACATCTAGGAGCTTTTCTTCTTCTTCACTAGAAAGCTCACTAGCGATAATAACCGAAAACTTTTGGTTGTCCTCTAAGAAAACATACTTCAAATGAGATGGGAGAGGCTTCAATTCACTCTTTGCCTCAAGCTGAGGTTCCTTTTCGTCAAGCTCACGGAGTTCATTCTCAACAACTTTCTCATGTTCACCCTCTTGGTCATCCATCTTTTCAATAACATGGTAGCACAACTTGTTATGGTCTTCTTGTTGTACTTCTGCTACCACTTCATCAATTACATCACATCGGAGAACGGAATGCTCTTCAGGAGGATGCTTCATGGCTTCTTCTAAATTAAACTTGATAGTCTTGTCCCCAACCTCAAAGGAATATGTGCCAGTGAAGGCATCTAACTTGAATTTAGAGGTCTTAAGGAAGGGTTTACCAAGTAGAACGGAGGATGAGCTTCTATTTTCTGTTGGAGGCATTTCAAGGATGTAAAAGTCAACCGGAAAGATCAAATCCCTGATCGCCACAAGTACATCTTCGGTTATTCCTGTTACCGTGATGACACTTTTATCGGCCAAGGCAAACCTCACTGCCGACTTCTTTAATGGAGCTAAATTCAACCGCACAAAGGTAGAAAGCGGCATGATGCTTACACAAGCTCCAAGATCACACATACAATCCTAAAAAGTGTGTCCACCAATACAATAAGACACCAAACAAGGCCCAGGGTCACCATATTTCTTTGGAATAGGTTCCATCAAGGAAGAAATTGAACTTTCCAAGGATAATATCTCCAATTCTCCTATCCTATCCTTGTGTGTACACAAGTCTTTCAAGAATTTTGCATATTTGGAATTTGTTGAATAGCATCAAGAAGTGGTATGGTTACCTCAACCTTCTTGAACACTTGAAGCATGTTCAAATCAAATTTCGGTGCCTTCTTTGCTTTCTTCACCATGGAAGGGAATGGAATAGGGATGGACTCATCCACTAGAGCTTTCCTCTTGGGTTCCTTGAGGTTTACTCCTTCTTCCTCATGCCTCTTATCTACCTCCCCCTTTTCATGTGGAGCTTCAACATTCACTTCTTCCTCATGAATGTCCTCCAAGACCCTTGGAGGTATCTCCTCCAATGTAGTTTTCGACCGTAGAGTGATGGTGTTGAGACCTCCCTTTGGGTTTGGTTGGGGTTGGGATGGAAGGCTAGAAGAACTTGAGGGTTGGTTGGTATTGTTGGAGGAGGACATGGACATCTTCGAAATCATGTCGGCAAGATTGGCCAATTGAGCACTCATGGCCTCAAATTGAGCCTTATAGCCCTCATCCCGTTTATCCACAGTGGCTCGAAGCTCGTCAACTTGATTGGTGGAAGGTGGAGAGGTTTGGTTAGATTGTTGTCTATGGTGTGGTGCTTGGTACTTGGTGTAGTTGTTTTGGTTTTGATTGTGGTGATTTTGGTTGGCTTGGTTGTTATTGTTATTGTGGTGGTATTGAAATAAAGACTGGTTGTTGTTGTGATGAGAAGAAGAGTTATTCCATCTTTGGATTTGATTGTTCCCTTGTGTATTATCCCTCCACCCTTGATGTTGATTACTACCATGAAGGTAGTGGTTTTGGCCTTGAGAAGGATAGGGTGGACGATTGTTGTAATTCACATTGGCCACTACAAGGGCATGTTCCTCTTGAATTTGATGGCATTGATCGGTGTAATGTGTGGTGCTAGAGCACAAACCACAAATCCTAGGAGGGCCTTTGATGAGCAGATAATTTATACGCTTTTTGGCATTGTTTTTAGGTAGTTTTTAGTAGGATCTAGCTATTTTTAGGGATGTTTTCATTAGTTTTTATGCAAAAATTCACATTTTTGGACTTTACTATGAGTTTGTGTATTTTTTTGTGATTTCAGGTATTTTCTGGCTGAAATTGAGGGACCTGAGCAAAAATCTGATTCAGGTTGAAAAAGTACTGCTGATGCTGTTGGATTCTGACCTCTCAGAACTCGAAATGAATTTTCTAGAGCTACAGAACTCCAAATGGCGCACTCTCAACGGCTTTGGAAAGTAGACATCCAGAGCTTTCCATCAATACATAATAGTCCATACTTTATTCGAGATTAGATGATGTAAACTGGCGTCCAACGCCAGTTCCATGCTGCATTCTGGAGTCAAAAGCCAGAAACACGTCACGACCCAAAGTTAAACGCCAAAAACACGTTACAACTTGGCCTTTAACTCCAAAAGAAACCTCTGCACGTGTAAAGCTCAAGCTCAACCCATGCACACACCAAGTGGGCCCCAGAAGTGGATTTTTGCATTAATTACTTATTTCTGTAAACCGTAGTAGCTAGTCTAGTATAAATAGGACATTTGACTATTGTATTAGACATCTTTGGATTATTTTGGATTACCTTATGATTTTTTGATCACGTTTATGGGGGCTGGCTGATGTGTGGAAAATGATCCAACACAAAACTCACCGGCAAGTGTACCGGGTCGCATCAAGTAATAATAACTCACATGAGTGAGGTCGATCCCACAGGGATTGAAGGATTGAGCAATTTTAGTTTAGTGGTTGATTTAGTCAAGCGAATCAAGTTTTGGTTGAGTGATTTTGTATCCAACAGTAAGTAAATAACAGAAAATATAAAGGGGAAGGGAAGAATTGCAAAAATTAAAGAAAACTGAAAGTAAAAGAGCTAAATCTTAAAGAGCAAGAAATTAAATGACTGAAGCTTAAAGTGCAAAAAATGTAAATTGCAGTAACTTAAAGTGCAAGAAATATAAATTGCAGTAATGAAAAGTGCAAAAAATATAAATTGCAGTAATGAAAAGGGATTTGAGGATTGGGATTTTAGAATTCAAGCAAGGGAAATTAAATTGCAATAATTAATAAAGCAGAAGTTGAATTAGAAGTAACTAGAATTCAAACAGGAAATGGAATTGAATTGCAGCAGGGGTTCATAGAAGAACCAAAAAGGAAAATGTGATCTCAGGACTCCAGAGACTAGATAGCAAAGTCTAGATCTCACTTGCCTTCCCAGATCCAAATTCTCAAAGCAATTAACAAGAAAATAAAGAAGAAGCAGTAAAGAGAATGTAATTGAACTCAATTATGCAGAAGAGGAATTCAAGAGATCTTGAATGGAGATTGAGATAGAAATTCCTCAATTCTTCACACCCAAGACTCAAACAAGAAAAGTAAAAATGCTCCAGCAAGAACGAGGAAGAAGAGAGATCAATTCTCCTCCCCAATTCCCTGAAATCTCAGTTCCTAGCTCTCAAAATTCAAAATCAAAAGAAGCTCTCCATTCTCAAGTGAAAAGAAAGCTCAAAGTAAAGGTCCCAAATTAAAGTTTTTTTTTTACATCAAACTAGCTCCTATTTATACATTTTCTATTCTTGGATTTTGGAATTTGGATGGGCTTTTGATTTGGTGAAGAAATGAATTTAATTGGATTTTTAATCCAATTTCAACCCATGAAGAAAGTAGCTCCCAAGAGGCTGCCCTGCCCTTGTGGAGGGCAGGGCTGGAAATGATGCGTGCGGCCTTGTGCGTGCGTGCGTGGTGCGTTGATGCTTACAGGATGCTGCCCTGCCCTTGTGGAGGGCAGGGCAGAGTTTTTTTTTGGTGCGCCAGATTCTGCCCGTGCGTGCGTGCTGTTGCTGCCGAGACTCCCTTGGTGCGCCAACTCTTGTGCGCTGGCCGTGCATTACACAATGCTGCCCTGTCCTTGCGGAGGGCAGGGCAATGTTTCCAAAATTGAAGCTCCGTGTTCAAAACTCGGTTGACGCGCACGCTACTTTTTTTCTTGATTTTCTTGGCACCAAAGTAAGGCCTAGTTCCTTGCTTCCTCATGGTGCCGTGTTCGATCCTTGTGGCAAGCATTGGTGAGCTTCTTTCTTGAATTTATTTCCTTGATGAGCCCGATATTGCTCTTGAGGAGGGCGGGGCAGAGTTTTTGTTCTTCTTGATCCTTGGCATCAAATTGTGCTCCGCCCATGAGGAGGGCAGGGCAGTATTGCTTCTCAAGCTTGTTTCATTATGTTGCCCTCCTGGAGGGCAGTGTGCCCTTGTGGAGGGCAATGTTTGCTTCCTCCCTTCCATGCGGCACACTTCTCCTTCCCTTGGGCCACGCTTTCTTTAAGCCACGCTTTTCCTCTTTTCTTCCTTTCTTCATCTACAAGAAACCAAAACAACCACTCAAAGTATCTCTAAACTCATAAGGTTTATAATTCATTAAAAATCACTTAATTCTTGCTTAAACCTCATGATTTAGCATCAAATTAATGGTGGTTGCTTGATTTAAAGAAGCTATGCATTTTCATTCCAAATCACTTACTTAGGATGCAAGAAAGTGCATAAAGACTAGTAAAACAAGTGAAATTAGCTTGAAAAATGGGTATATGATGACCTGTCATCACAACACCAAACTTAATTCTTGCTTGTCCCCAAGCAAGCATCAAAACTAAGAGAAAATGAAGTGAACAAGAAAAGAAACGTATCCTTATTAGGCATATAGCAGAACTTGGCTTATGGAGTTTTTATGCAGACAATGATAACTCAATTATTGTTGCTGTTACATAACATACATTTTTCCTCAAAGGCTTACTAAACTTGCTGTTATAAGGTTTATTCTTTCTTTGCTCCCTTGCTAACTTTTCTTTTCTCATGTTGCTTATCAAGCTTATTATTCTTTGAAGGCTTGGTGTCTAATGTTGTAGTAGTAGCCTTTGGCTTTATTTTTAATCAACATCTTCCACCACAGACACATGGCTCACTACTTCTTCCTAGGATCATTGATGCCCAGCATCTCTTTGGATAACTAAATGTTCTGTATCTAGGTTGCTCTTTATTGTGGACTTTCAATTGGCCATCCCAAATCAGTTGATCTAAGTGACCGGGTTTTGAAATACCCCTCAGAATTTACTTATCCAAGCATATCCTAGTACAAGAACACCACAGGCATGTGTCCTAGGGTCCAAGCTATTGGTGTCCAGCCTTTATTCTTTTGTTTTTCTTGCCACATTGGCTTTTTCTTCTTCCTTTTCTTTCTCTTTTAATTTTTTTGTTCTCAAGGGCTTTTTCTTTACTGATAAGAACCTTTATAACAGTAAGCTAGATCACACTTAAATGAAAATGACATCATGCAGCAATTATTTTTTGAGTTATACATTTAATCAAACACATACACCACCATTAACTTCCATTCTAACTTATGCAACATTGGATATTTACTTTCTAATTCAAACAATTCTCTTTTATTCAAGCATATGGGACACAAAACAAAATTCAAGCTAAGTGATGAATGACAAGCATTATGCAGATCATTTCTCTAGCTACTTATTGAACAAGGAAAAGTACAAGAAAATGAAATAAAAAGGAAATAAACAGTGGAGGCATATCATGTTTCAGACATGCTTCTCCTTATTAGAAGGATGAAAGAAGAGATATGAAAGAACTTTGCCACCTTCTAATGGTCGTGGCTGCTGCTTGATTCTCCCTTTTTCTTTTTTCTCTTCCCTAGCTTGGAATAGTCTCGGATCTCTTCACCAGGACATCTTCTATCCCAGACAGAATCTAAGAGTCCTGAGAGCCCAACTTCTTCCAATCTTTTAAATGTTACCTCCGTATAGTGATGAGACCTTGCTTGTTGCTTGGCTCCAAATTCAGGGCATTTCTCAAATGGCTTAATCTGTGGATTGAGTGTTGGCAAATTATGGGTCAGGTACTCCAACCTTGCTTGTATGTTTTCATCACTCTCCATTCTTTGTGCATATCTAACTTCTCCCATGGTGTGATGAATATTATTCCATTGATACAGGTTGTGACTATATTCCCCTACTTTAGCTTGACTAAAGTACAGCTTATCATATGATTCCTTGAATTCTTTGTATTGCTCTTTTTGTCCTTCAAGAATTTGTGCTTGAAACTCTTGTTGCCGAGTCATCATTTGTTGTTGCCATTTCTCTTGCTTCTCTTCCATTTGACGCTGCCAAGCTTGTCGTTCCTCTTTATCTTTCAAATATTGCTCCCTAAACTCTGGATGGGGCTCTAGATATTGCTCTTGGCGCCCCTGATTTTGCTCTTGTTGAGCTTGCATGAGTTGCTGAGATAGCTCTTCAATTGTTCTTTGTAGCTGGCTCATGTCTATGGCATCATGGGCTTGATTTCGTCCTTCCTCTCTTTGTGATCTCCTTTGTCTGGGAGCTACCACCCCCTCTGGATCATCTTCTTCATTCATTCCTTCCATACTCTTCTTGGTGATCCCTTTCCCTTTTTTCACTTTTTCTGTGTCCTCATCTTCAAAGATCACTCCAGCTTTGTCGCATAGCCTGAGGATAGTACTTGGATGTCCAAGACCACTTGATTTACTTGTGCTGTTAGCCATCTCTTGAATACTGTCGGCTATGAGTTGTGCAAGGTTGACTTCACCTCCATGTAAGATGCAGTATGTCAAGAGTGCTCGTTTGATTGTGACCCAAGAGGCATTTCCAGTAGGGAGAATAGACCTCCTTACTATCTCATACCATCCCTTGGCCACAGGAGTAAGATTTATTCTCCTTAAGTGGCTTGGAATTCCCTTTGAATCTCTTTTCCAGTCTGTATTTTCCACACATAACCCTTGCAAGATCTCATCAGAATTGTTTTCCATCTACAATCTGGTCTCATAACTGGGCTCTGCATAAGTTATGGTTCTCAACTTTAGGGCCCTAGTGATGGCTGCTGGACTGAAATTCACTTCAACTCCTCTGACATAACTTGTGTAAGGGGCACTATCTTTGTTTTCTTTTACAGCATTTGCATAGAACTCCCTGATCATGACTGCACTGATGTCGACAAGAGGAGCACATAAAAGTTCCCACCTTCTTTCTTTAGTGATTTGCCTCATGATGGGGTATTCCCCGTCCCTCAACTCAAGGCCTTTCTCATAGATGACATTCTTTGTCTTCATGAACCTATGATATCTCCCTTCATGGAATTGGGACCTAAATTTTTTTGCATCATATGATGGAGGCTCGGCCACCATTGGTTCCTTTCCCGGCCTTCTTTTTGAACTTGAAGAGGCCATTTGATTTGAGGTGAGAAGAAGGGAAAAGTGAGAATAGAAGAAAGATGTGTTGTGTTTGGGATGATGCTCGGTTCTGTTGTGTAAGATAAGGAAATTGTTGGTTTTAGTTTTGGGAGTAGAGGGAATTATGGCTTACAAGTGAAAGTAGCTTGAATGAGTGTGTAAACCATTTAGTGCTGACGGCTATTTATAGGCAGATTCTTCAACAAAACCATAATGAATGAGGAAGGAGTTCGTTGATGCTCATGAAGGGTTGAGATTGAGTTGATCATACAAAAGGTTCATAGATTGAACGGTCTGCATGCATTGTTGAGGCTTTGACGAGGATTCTCTTCTCATTGGTTGCATGCATTTAGGTGTTCGATGATGCATGCATGCAAGTTTTGCTTCCCAAGGAGCACGCTCTTCTAGGCACATGTGACCAGTCCTCACTTAGCTTGTCCTAGCCGTGGCCCCTCCTTGTTTTTGTCTCAATCTCCTTTTTTCCTGAATAAACCAAAACAGCTGGCCTTAGGATATGAATGTATACGTTGGTAAGTGAATTGAAATAAAAAAGATAGATGTTTTTGTTGCTTTTTCATAAATGATCAATTGTATCCCTTAATTAGAATTGCTAAAGGTTTGTGAACACCAAACTTATCTCTTACTGAGAAGATGGCTTAGCAATACAGTAAATTCTTCACAATTGATATATATACACAAAATAATGATACATGATCCCTCTCTGTATGATTTTGATTCCATGAATAGGAAGTGATCTTCTGAACATTGTTACACATGCAGACACCGAACTTAATGTTTGGTCATATGCTTCATCAAAAGTATTATGCATATGTTCTAAGAATAACCCCCTTTTTTTTGAAAAAAAAATAAATAAACTTGGGTGTGCCTTAGGGCACACCAAACTTAGAAGTCTAACATGTGTTTCAAAACAATGTATGCATTTATCTGAACGTTCAAAATCATGCTCAGGTAATCATAACTTATTGAATAAAAGAAAGGACAGGAATCTTAAATCATGGGTTGCCTCCCATGAAGCGCTCTTTTATTGTCACTAGCTTGACATTGGACTCCCTTTAAGGTGGTTGATGCTGGTGATGTCTCAACTTGTCCCCTCTCACTGTAAGCTTTCTCTGTGTGCCTTGATGCTCAATTTCAATGTGCTCAAGAGAGAGTACTTGGTTGACTGTGTAATGATCTTCTGTTTCCAGCTGTTGATATACTAATTGTACTTTGTCACCTTTGGAAAATCCTTCAGTTGGAAATTTTTTATTCTTCCACCCTTTGTAAGCCTTCTTCCTGTTTTTCTTCTTTTTCTTCTTTGTTGATCTGTCTCCTTTGACAGTGACTCGAGTTGTGATTCCTCCTTTTTTGTTTATCATCCCGGCCTCTTTTTGAATTTCTTTCCCTCCTTGTACCTGCTCACTCTTCTGTTCTATTGTGTTGTTGGTTGCTTGCCTTGGAAGATATTCACTTGTCTTGCTTGTTTCTTCATTGCTTTGTGATTCTGGAAACACTTTTAAAGTGATGCTCTCTTCGTGCATCCTGAGGGTTAGCTTTCCCTGCTCTATGTCTACAATGGCTCTAGCAGTGGCCAAAAATGGTCGACCAAGTATTATGGAGTCATTCTCATTCTCTGCTGATTCTAGGATCACAAAATCTGCCGGATAGATGAACTTGTCAACCTTAACTAAAAGGTTCTCAATCAACCCTTTAGGATATACTACTGATTGGTCCACCAATTCCAAGGACATCTGTATTGGTTTCACCTCTTCTATGCCAAGCTTTTTTACTACGGAAGATGGAATTAGATTTATACTTGCTCCTAAGTCACACATCCCCTTGTTGATGAATAGGCTTCCAATAGTGCAAGGTAGGAAGAAACCTCCAAGATCTTCAAGCTTGGGAGGGAGCCCCTTTTTGATTAGTGCATTGCATTCTTTACTGAGCATTACCATCTCCTTCTCATTCAAACTTCTTTTCTTGTTGATGAGCTCCTTTAAGAACTTGGCATATAGAGGCATTTGCTCCAATGCCTCAGCCAAAGGTATGTTGATTTCCAGCTTCTTGAAAGTCTCAAGGAATTTGTGGAAATGTTGATCCTTTGCTTCTTTTTGGAATCTCTGTGGATAAGGTAGTGGAGGTGTAAGACTCTTTTCCACTTGCTGCTGTTTTGGATTTGGTTCTTCCATGATCTGTTTTCCTTTCTTTAGATTCTGTGGTTGGTTGTTTTCTTCTGTGAGTTTTTCTGGGACATTCTTGCTTGTTATGTCCTTGTTATCAGCTCCATCTTTTTCTGTTGGCTCTTTGTCATTCTCCATAAGTTTCTTGGTTGCTCCTTGGTTGCCATCCACCAATGTTTTTCCACTCCTTAATTGCACGACCTTGCATTCTTCTTTTGGATTAGGAATGGTATCACTTGGTAGTGAGCTTGAAGGTCTCTCAATAGAAATCTGCTTGGAGATTTGTCCAATCTGCCTTTCTAGGTTTTTCATGGAAGCTTCTTGGTTCTTTGTTGTCAATTCTTGGTTCTTCATCATTTTCTCCATGAGCAGCTCGAGATTAGTAATCCTCTGAGACTCTTATGAAATTTGTTGGTTTTGGGGTGTTGTTGGATGATGGTAGGTGTTTTGGTTAGTTGATTGGTTATTGGGTGGGTAATGGTTTGAGTTGGGGTAAGTGATGACAAGTCATCATATACCCATTTTTCAAGCTAATTTCACTTGTTTTGTTAGTCTTTATGCACTTTCTTGCTTCTTAAGTAAGTGATTTGGAGTGAAAATGCACAACTTCTTTAAATCAAGCAACCACCATGAAATTAATGTTAATCCATGAGGTTTAAGCTAATTTTAATTGAATTTTAATTGATTTATAAGCCTCTTGAATTTAGTGATACTTTGAGTGGTTGTTTTGGTTTATTGTAGGTGAAGAAAAGAAAAGAAAAGGAAAAGGGTGGGCTAAGGAAGCGTGGCCCAAGGAAAAGAAAGTGTGGTCAAAGAGAGAAGAAGTGTGCCGCATGCAATGGGGGAGGCAAGCATTGCCCTCCACAAGGGCACACTGCCCTCTAGGAGGGCAACATAAGGGAATAAGACAAAGAAGGCAACTCTGCCCTGCCCACTACAAGGGCAGAGCACAAATCTGTGCCTTGGAATCAAGAAGAACAAAACCTTGCCCTGCCCTCCACAAGGGCAGAATCGGGCTCTCCAAGGAAGAAAATCAAAGGAAAAATGCCTATGATGCATGCCACAAGAATCGAACACGGAACAAGGAAGAAGCAAGGGACTAAGGTTGATTGCCGTGCCAAGAAACCAAGGAAATTAATTGAGCGTGTGTTCCAGCCGTGTTTCGAACACGGGACAGCAAAGTGGAAACACTGCCCTGCCCTCCGCGAGGACAGGGCAGCATTTTGTTGGTGCATGGATCTGGCGCACCAAGGCACCATTCTGGCGCACCAATTCTTGATTCTGGCAGCACCAGCGCGCACCAAACTCAATCCTGGCAGCACCAAATTTTTCTGCCCTGCCCTCCGCGAGGGCAGGGCAGCGTTCTGCGCACCAGCACGCACCAAGCCGCACCAATCTTCCGCACCAAGCACCAATTTTCTGCCCTGCCCTCCACAAGGGCAGGGCAGCCTCCTGGGAGCAATTTCTCATGGGCCGAAAATTCAAATTAAATCCCCATTTTAATTCATTTCTTCACCAAATCAAAAGCCCATCCAAATCCCAAAATCCAAGAATAGAAAGTGTATAAATAGGAGTTAGTTTAATGTAATTAGGACCTTTTTGAACCTTTACTTTGACCTTTACTTTTCACTTCTATTTTGGAACCTTTTGCTTAGCTTTTGAATTTGGCACTTTCTTTGGAGCTTTGAATTCTGCATTTCTCTTGGTGTCTTCACTGAGATTTCAGAGAATTAGGGAGGAGAATTGATCTCTCTTCTTCCTCGTTCTTGCTTGGGTCTTTTTAATTTCCTTGTTTTGATTCTTGGGTGTTAAGAATTGAGGAAATTCTGCCTCAATCTCCACTCAAGAACTCTTTAGTTTCTTTTCTGCATAATTGAATCAATTTACATTCTCTTTACTGCTTCTTCTTCAATTCCTTGTCAATTGCTTTGTGAACTTGGATCTAGGAAGGTAATTGAGATCTAGGCTCTGCTACCTAGTCTCTTGAGACCTGAGATCCCATTTTCCTTTTTGGTTCTTCTGTGAACCCTGCTGCACTTTAATTTCATTTTCTGTTTTAATTTCAGTTTATTCCAATTCATCTTCTACTTTATTAATTGTTGCAATTTACTTTCTCTTCGTTTAGATTCTGCAATCCCAATCCTCAAATCCCTTTTACATTCAAGCAATTTACATCCCTTGCCATTTAAGTTACTGCAATTTACATTTCTTGCACTTTAAGTTTCAGTCATTTAATTTCTTATACTTTAAGATTCAGTCTATTTTACTTTCCTGTTCTTTAATTTACTGCAATTTCCCCTCTCCCTTTACATTTCAAGCAATTTATCTTCTGTTAAATACAACCCACTCAACCAAAACTTGATTCGCTTGACTAAATCAACCACTAAACTAAAATTGCTCAATCCTTCAATCCCTGTGGGATCGACCTCACTCATGTGAGTTATTATTACTTGATGCGACCCGGTACACTTGCCGGTGAGTTTTGTGTTGGATCGTTTTCCACACATCAAGTTTTTGGCGCCGTTGCCGGGGATTGAAATAGATTGACAATGATTAAGTGAAGTGGAGGTCTAGATTAAGCACTTTTCTTTTCTGTTATTCTAATTCCTACTAACACACTAACTGTTTGAATTTTTGCTTAAACTAACTAAAACCTCATTCTAGCAATAGATTGAAGTTTTATTGATTTTCTGGATCTGTGTGTTTATTGTTGTGTTTTTGTATGTCAGGTACAGGAAGATCTACCCCTGTCCTCTCTGAAATTGACCAAAGAACTTTTCGAAGAATAAAGAAGAGCTGAAAGAGGAAAGAACGTTATTGGAGAGGAAGAATCTGAGGAGGAATTCCAAGAAATGGAAGGGGATACCTCAAATCCCAATCAACCAGAAGGAGGAGCCAATAATAACCAACATCAACGAAGAGTCTTGGCTTCATACACATTTGCAAATGCTAGACATTGTGGGAGTAGCATTCTTCCCCCCAATGTCAATGCAAACAACTTTGAATTAAAGCCACAACTCATCACTTTGGTTCAAAACAACTGTTCCTTTGGAGGAGGACCCAAATCAACACTTATCTACCTTCTTGAGAATCTGTGACACAGTGAAAACCAATGGTGTGCCTCCTGACAGTTACAAGTTGTTGCTCTTTCTATTTTCTCTCAGAGATAAAGCCACTCAATGGCTAGAGACCTTCCCAAAAGAAAGCATCAACACTTGGGATGACTTGGTGAGCAAGTTCCTTGCCAAATTTTATCCCCCTCAAAGAATCATAAGATTGAAGACTGAGGTGCAGACATTCACTCAAATGGAGGCTGAGAATTTATATGAAGCATGGGAAAGATATAAAGCTCTATTGAGAAAATGTCCACCAGAGATGTTCACTGAATGGGATAAGTTACAAAACTTCTATGAAGGACTTACTCTAAAGGCTCAAGAAGCACTTGATCACTCAGCTGGAGGCTCATTACAACTCATGAAAACCACAGAGGAAGCTCAAAACCTCATTGATATGGTGGCCAACAACCAATATTTCTTTGCTCATCAAAGACAACGCCAACCATCACAGAGAAGAGGAGTAATGGAGTTGGAAGGAGTGGATTCAATTTTAGCTCAAAACAAGATGATGCAACAGCAGATCCAACAACAGTTTGAGCAAATGGCCAAAAGGATTGATGGTTTGCAAGTGGCAGCAGTGAGCACCGCAAGCCAATCACCAACTACTTGGGTGCAAAGTGAAGAAACTCAAGAGGAGCAACAGCAAGAGCAAGTCCAATACATGCACAACCAAAACCCAGGAACAAATGAAGTCTATGGGGATACTTATAATCCATCTTGGAAGAACCATCCCAACCTTAGATGGGGAGACAACCATAATCAAAACCAACAACCATGGCAAAGAAACACAAGTCAGAACAATTGGAAAAACACAAACCACAACCCCCAGCCAAACACTAACCAAAAAACATACAGAAAACCACAAAACAACTACCCCAACTCTAACCATTATCCACCTAATAACCACGCAACAAATCAAAACACTTATCATCATCCATCAACACCCCAAAACCAACCAATCTCCCAAGACTCTCAGAGGATCACTAACTTAGAGTTGCTCATGGAGAAACTGATGAAGAACCAAGAACTGACAACAAAGAACCAAGAAGCTTCCATGAAGAACTTAGAGAGGCAGATTGGACAAATCTCCAAACAGATTTCTGTTGAAAAGCTATCAAGTTCACTACCTAGTGATACCATTCCCAACCCAAAGGAAGAATGCAAGGTCGTGCAACTAAGAAGTGGAAAAGTGTTAGTGGATGGTAACCAAGGGACAACTAAACACAGTAACAATGAGCCAACAAAGAATGATGAAGCCACCAGAAAGGACATGATAAGCAAGGATGTCCCAGAAAAACTCACAGAAGGAGACAACAAACCACAGAATTTGAAGAAAGGAAAGCAAATCATGGAAGAACTAAATCCAAGACAACATCAAATGGAGAAGAGCTCAACACCACCACTGCCTTATCCACAGAGATTTCACAAAGAGACAAAGGATCAACACTTCCACAAATTTCTTGAGACTTTCAAGAAGCTGGAAATCAACATACCTTTGGCTGAGGCATTAAAGCAGATGCCCCTGTATGCCAAGTTCTTGAAAGAGCTCATCAACAAGAAGAGAAGTTGGAATGAAAAGGAGACTGTGATGCTTAGTGAAGAATGCAGTGCACTCATCAAAAAGGGACTCCCTCCCAAGCTTGAAGATCCTGGAGGTTTCTTCCTACCCTGCACTATTGGAAACCTATTCATCAATAAGGGGATGTGTGACTTAGGAGCAAGCATAAATCTAATCCCATCTTCTTTAGTGAAAAAGCTTGGCATAGAGGAGGTGAAACCAATACAAATATCCTTGGAATTGGTGGATCAATCAGTAGTGTATCCCAAAGGGCTGATTGAGAACCTTTTAGTTAAGGTTGACAAGTTCATCTATCCAGCAGATTTTGTGATCTTGAATTCTTCAGAAAAGGGAAATGACTCCATAATACTTGGTCGACCATTTTTGGCTACTACTAGAGCCATTGTGGATATAGAGCAGGGAGAGTTAACCCTCAGGATGCATGAGGAGAGCATCATCTTGAAAGTCTTTCCAGAAATACAAAGGGATGAAGAAACAAGCAAAACAAGTGGTGATCTCCTTCCAAAGCAATCAACTGACAAGGCAGTAGAACAGAAAAACAAGTAGATGCAAGAAGAAAAAGGAATTCAAAAGGAAGCTGGGGTGATAAACAAAAAGGAAGGTATCACAGCTCAAGTCACTGTCAAAGGAAGCATATCAACAAGGAAGAAAAAGAAGAAAAACAAGAAAAGGGCCTACAAAGGGTGGAAGAATAAGAAAATCCCAATAGAAGGATTTGCCAAAGGTGATGAGGTGCAACTAGTGTATCAACAGCTGGGAACAAAGGATTATTACACTGTCAACCAAGTACTCTCTCTTGAGCACATTGAAATTGAGCATCAAGGCACACAGAGAAAGCTTACAGTGAGAGGTGACAAGTTGAGACATCACCAACATCAACCACCCTAAAGGGAGTCCAATGTCAAGCTAGTGACAATAAAAGAGCGCTTCATGGGAGGCAACCCATGATTTAAAATTTCTGTCTTTTCTTTAATAAGCTATGATTTCCTGAGTATGATTTTGAACTTCCATATTTGATAAATGCACATTTTGGAGCACAAGTCAGACTTCTAAGTTTGGTGTTCCTGAAGGCACACTTAACTTCTGCTTTTCAAAAAGAAAGGGAGCTATTCTTAGAACATATGCATAATTCTTTTTGAGGAAGCATATGACCAAACACTAAGTTTGGTGTCTGCATGTGTAACAATGTTCAGAAGATCATTTCCCAATCATGGAATCAAAACCATACAGAAAGGAATCATGCACCAAATAATTTCTTTAAAAATACATCAATTGTGAAAAATGGTTTGCATTGCTAAGCCACCCCCTCAATAAAAGATAAGTTTGGTGTTCACCAACTTTTAGCATCTTTGATTAAGGGACACAATTGACCAAAAATTTTTTTTTTATAATAAACAAAACAAAACAATTCTTTTCCTTTAATACAAATTAATTGCCAACGACTATATTGATGATCTAAGGCTAGTTGTTTTGGTTCATGCAGGAAAAAGATTGAGATAAAAGCAAGAGGGGCCACGGCTAGGAGAAGCTATGTGAGGATGTTCACATGCGCCTAGAAGGACGCGCTCATGGGGAACAGAACTTGCATGCATGCATCCTTGAACACCTAAATACATGCAACCAATGGAAGAAGGATCCTCGTCAAAGCTTCAACAACACATGCAAGCCGTCCATTTCATGCATTCCTTGGATGAACAACTCAATCTTAACCATTCATGAGCACCAACGAGATCCTTTCTCTCTCATTATGGTTTTGTTGGAAAGCTTGAAGAATTCACCTATAAGTAGCCGTTGGCACCATCACGGTATACACACTCTCATTCAAGCCACTTTCATATTAAAACCATAATCTCTTCCACTTCCAAAACCAACATAATCTCCTTACCTCACATATCAAAACCGAACCAAAACTCTTCCCAAACACAACACACACTTCTACTCTCACTTTTTCTTTCTTCTTACCTCAAATCCGATGGCCTCTTCAAGTTCAAAAAGAAGGCCGGGAAAGGAACCTATGGTAGCCGAACCTCCATCATTTGATGCAACCAAATTTAGATCCCAATTCCATGAAGGGAGATATCATAGGTTCATGGAGACAAAGAATGTCATTTATGAGAAAGGCCTTGAGTTGAGAGATGGAGAATATCCCATTATGAGGCAAATCACTAAAGAAAGAAGGTGGGAACTTTTATGTGCTCCTCTTGTTGATATCAGTGCAGTTATGATTAGGGAGTTCTATGCAAATGCTGCAAAAGAAAACAAAAATAGTGCTCCTTACACAAGTTATGTCAGAGGAGTTGAAGTGAGTTTTAGCCCAGCTGCCATCACAAGAGCCCTCAAGTTGAGAACCATAACCTATGCAGAGCCCAGTTATGAAACCAGATTGCAGATAGAAAACAATCCTGATGAGATCTTGCAGGGGTTATGTGTGGAGAATACAGACTGGGAAAGAGATTCAAAGGGAATTCCAAGTCACATAAGGAGGATAAATCTCACTCCTGTGGCTAAGGGATGGTATGAAATAGTGAGGAGATCTATCCTTCCTACTGGAAATGCCTCTTGGGTCACAATCAAACGAGCACTCTTGACATACTGCATCTTGCATGGAGGTGAGATCAACCTTGCACAACTCATAGCTGACAGTATTCAAGAAATGGCCGATAGCACAAGCAAATCAAAGGGTCTTGGACATCCAAGCACCATCCTCAGGCTATGTGACAAAGCTGGAGTAATCTTTGAAGATGAGGATACAGACAAAGTGAAAAAGGGAAAAGGGATCACTAAGAAGAGTATGGAAGGAATAAATGAAGAAGATGATCCCGAGGGGGTGGCAGCTCCCAAGCAAAGGAGATCACAAAGAGAGGAAGGACGAAATCAAGCTCATGATGCCATAGACATGAGCCAGTTACACAGGGTGATAGAAGAGCTATCTCAACAACTCATGCAGACTCAACAAGAGCAAAATCAGGGGTGCCAAGAGAAATATCCAGAGCCCCATCCAGAGTTTATGGAGCACTATCTGAAGGACAAAGAAGGGAGAGAAGCTTGGCAGCGTCAAATGGAGGAGAAACAAGAGAGATGGCAACAACAAATGATGACTCAACAGCAAGAATTTCAAGCACAGATACTTGAAGGCATCATGCATCTTAACTCAAAAAGAACACAACAGAAGGAAGAATCAAAGGACTGCAACTTCAAAGGTTGTATCTAAACTTAATTATGGCTGTTGTGAAATGTTTTGAATCTGGAAACCATTGTATGTCTTGCTAAAGTGTTCATCTAGTTGCAAGTGAAACTGCTTGTTAAAATTGCTAATTTGTATAATGTTTGTTACCCATCACTTAGCTTTAAATTTTGTCTTGTTTCCCATATGCTTAAATAAAAGAGCTTTGGTTTGAATTGAAAAGTAAAATATCCAATGATGCATAAGTAAGAATGGAAGTTGGTGGTGGTATATGTGTTTGATTAAATGCATAACTCATAAAATAATTGTTGCATAATGTCATTCTCATTCAAGTGTGAGTTAGTTTGCTGTTGTAAAGACTCTTATCAATAATGAAGAAGCCCTTGGTAACAAAAACAGAAAGAAAAGGGAAAGAAAAAGCCAAAATGGCAAGAAAAACAAAGAATAAAGGTTGGACACCAATAGCTTGGACCCTAGGACACATGCCTGTGGTGTTCTTGTACTAAGATATGCTTGGATGAGTAAATTCTAAGGGGTATTTTTAAAACCCGGTCACTTAGATCAACTGATTTGGGATGGCCAATTGAAAGTCCACAATAAAGAGCAACTTAGATACAAAACATTTAGTTATCCAAAGAGATGCTGGGCATCAATGATCCTAGGAAGAATTAGTGAGCTAAGTGTCTGTGGTGGAGAGATGTTGAGTAAAAGAAAGAAACAAATAAAGCCAAAGGCTATTACTGCAACATTTGACACCAAACCTCCAAAAGAATAAGCTTGTTAAGCATTGTAAGAAAGAAAAGTTAGCAAGGGAGTGAGTAAAAAGTGAGTCTTATAACAGCAAGTTTAGCAAACCTTTGATGAAAAATGTGTATTATGTAACAGCAAACAATAACTTGAGTTATCATTGTCTGCATAAAGACCCCATAGATCAAGTTCTGCTATATGCCTAATAAGGATATGTGTTCTTTTCTTATTCATATCATTTACTCTTATTTTTGATGCTTGCTTGGGGACAAGCAAGATTTAAGTTTGGTGTTGTGATGACAAGTCATCATATACCCATTTTTCAAGCTAATTTCACTTGTTTTGTTAGTCTTTATGCACTTTCTTGCTTCTTAAGTAAGTGATTTGGAGTGAAAATGCACAACTTCTTTAAATCAAGCAACCACCATGAAATTAATGTTAATCTATGAGGTTTAAGCTAATTTTAATTGAATTTTAATTGATTTATAAGCCTCTTGAATTTAGTGATACTTTGAGTGGTTGTTTTGGTTTATTGTAGGTGAAGAAAAGAAAAGAAAAGGAAAAGCGTGGGCTAAGGAAGCGTGGCCCAAGGAAAAGAAAGTGTGGTCAAAGAGAGAAGAAGTGTGCCGCATGCAATGGGGGAGGCAAGCATTGCCCTCCACAAGGGCACACTGCCCTCTAGGAGGGCAACATAAGGGAACAAGACAAAGAAGGCAACTCTGCCCTGCCCACTACAAGGGCAGAGCACAAATCTGTGCCTTGGAATCAAGAAGAACAAAACCTTGCCCTGCCCTCCACAAGGGCAGAATCGGGCTCTCCAAGGAAGAAAATCAAAGGAAAAATGCCTATGATGCATGCCACAAGAATCGAACACGGAACAAGGAAGAAGCAAGGGACTAAGGTTGATTGCCGTGCCAAGAAACCAAGGAAATTAATTGAGCGTGTGTTCCAGCCGTGTTTCGAACACGGGACAGCAAAGTGGAAACACTGCCCTGCCCTCCGCGAGGGCAGGGCAGCATTTTGTTGGTGCATGGATCTGGCGCACCAAGGCACCATTCTGGCGCACCAATTCTTGATTCTAGCAGCACCAGCGCGCACCAAACTCAATCCTGGCAGCACCAAATTTTTCTGCCCTGCCCTCCGCGAGGGCAGGGCAGCGTTCTGCGCACCAGCACGCACCAAGCCGTACCAATCTTCCGCACCAAGCACCAATTTTCTGCCCTGCCCTTCACAAGGGCAGGGCAGCCTCCTGGGAGCAATTTCTCATGGGCCGAAAATTCAAATTAAATCCCCATTTTAATTCATTTCTTCACCAAATCAAAAGCCCATCCAAATCCCAAAATCCAAGAATAGAAAGTGTATAAATAGGAGTTAGTTTAATGTAATTAGGACCTTTTTGAACCTTTACTTTGACCTTTACTTTTCACTTCTATTTTGGAACCTTTTGCTTAGCTTTTGAATTTGGCACTTTCTTTGGAGCTTTGAATTCTGCATTTCTCTTGGTGTCTTCACTGAGATTTCAGAGAATTAGGGAGGAGAATTGATCTCTCTTCTTCCTCGTTCTTGCTTGGGTCTTTTTAATTTCCTTGTTTTGATTCTTGGGTGTTAAGAATTGAGGAAATTCTGTCTCAATCTCCACTCAAGAACTCTTTAGTTTCTTTTCTGCATAATTGAATCAATTTACATTCTCTTTACTGCTTCTTCTTCAATTCCTTGTCAATTGCTTTGTGAACTTGGATCTAGGAAGGTAATTGAGATCTAGGCTCTGCTACCTAGTCTCTTGAGACCTGAGATCCCATTTTCCTTTTTGGTTCTTCTGTGAACCCTGCTGCACTTTAATTTCATTTTTTGTTTTAATTTCAGTTTATTCCAATTCATCTTCTACTTTATTAATTGTTGCAATTTACTTTCTCTTCGTTTAGATTCTGCAATCCCAATCCTCAAATCCCTTTTACATTCAAGCAATTTAGATCCCTTGCCATTTAAGTTACTGCAATTTACATTTCTTGCACTTTAAGTTTCAGTCATTTAATTTCTTGTACTTTAAGATTCAGTCTAATTTACTTTCCTGTTCTTTAATTTACTGTAATTTCCCCTCTCCCTTTACATTTCAAGCAATTTATCTTCTGTTAAATACAACCCACTCAACCAAAACTTGATTCGCTTGACTAAATCAACCACTAAACTAAAATTGCTCAATCCTTCAATCCCTGTGGGATCGACCTCACTCATGTGAGTTATTATTACTTGATGCGACCCGGTACACTTGCCGGTGAGTTTTGTGTTGGATCGTTTTCCACACATCAGTAAGTGTTTTGTGGTTTTCTGTATGTGTTTTGGTTAGTGTTTGGCTGGTTGTTGTGGTTTGTGTTTTTCCAATTGTTTTGATTTGAGTTTCTTTGCCATGGTTGCTGAGTTTGATTGTGGTTGTCTCCCCATCTGAGGTTGGGATGGTTCTTCCAAGATGGATTGTAGGTATCACCAGAGACTTCATTTGTTCCGGGATTTTGGTTGTGCATGTATTGGACTTGCTCTTGCTGTTGCTCCTCTTGGGTTTCTTCATTTTGCACCCATGTGGTTGATGGTTGGCTTGTGGCACTCACTGATGCTACTTGCAGGCCATCAATTCTTTTGGCCATTTGCTCAAATTGTTGCTGAATTTTCTGCTGCATCATTTTGTTTTGAGCTCAGATTGAATTCACTCCTTCCAACTCCATTACTCCTCTCCTTTGTGATGGTTGACGTTGCCTTTAGTGGGCAAAGAAATATTGGTTGTTAGCTACCATATCAATGAGGTTTTGAGCTTCCTCTGTAGTTTTCAGGAGTTGTAATGAGCCTCCAGCTGAATGATCAAGTGCTTCTTGAGCTTTCAGAGTAAGTCCTTCATAGAAGTTTTGCAACTTATCCCACTCAGTAAACATTTCTGGTGGACATTTCCTTAACAGAGCCTTATATCTTTCCCATGCCTCATATAAATTTTCAGCCTCCATTTGAGTGAATTTCTGTACCTCAGTCTTCAATCTTATGATCCTTAGAGGGGGATAAAATTTGGCAAGGAACTTGCTCACCAAATCATCCCAAGTATTGATGCTTTCTTTTGGAAATGTTTCTAGCCATTGAGTGGCTTTGTCCCTGAGAGAGAATGGAAAGAGCAGCAACTTGTAACTGTCAGGAGGTACACCATTGGTTTTGACAGTGTCACAAATCCTCAAGAAGGTAGATAAATGTTGATTCGGGTCCTCCAATGGCCCTCCTCCAAAAGAGCAGTTGTTTTGGACCAATGTGATGAGTTGTGGCTTTAGTTCAAAGTTGTTTGCATTGACATTAGGAGTAAGAATGCTACTCCCATAATGTCTAGCGTTTGCAAATGTGTAGGAAGCCAGTACTCTTCTTTGTTGTTGGTTATTGTTAGCCCCTCCTTCTGGTTGATTGGGATTTGATGGATCTCCTTCCATTTCTTGGAATTCCTCCTCAGATTCTTCCTCTCCAATGACGTTCTTCCCTCTTTCAGCTCTTCTTATTCTTCGAAGAGTTCTTTGGTCAAGTTCAGAGAGAATAGGGGAAGCTCTTCCTGTACCTGACATACAAACACACAATGAGAGAGACACAGATCCAGAAAACTAGTGAAACTTCAATCTATTGCTAGAATGAAGTTTTAGTTAGTTTAAGCAAAAGTTCAAACAGTTAGTATGTTAGAAAAACAAATAAAGAAAAAGTGCTTGATCTAGATCTCCACTTCACTTAATCATTATCAATCTATTTCAATCCCCGGCAACGGCGCCAAAAACTTGATGTGTGGAAAACGATCCAACACAAAACTCACCGGCAAGTGTACCGGGTCGCATCAAGTAATAATAACTCACATGAGTGAGGTCGATCCCACAGGGATTGAAGGATTGAGCAATTTTAGTTTAGTGGTTGATTTAGTCAAGTGAATCAAGTTTTGGTTGAGTGATTTTGTATCCAACAGTAAGTAAATAACAGAAAATGTAAAGGGGAAGGGAAGAATTGCAGAAATTAAAGAAAACTGAAAGTAAAAGAGCTGAATCTTAAAGAGCAAGAAATTAAATGACTGAAGCTTAAAGTGCAAAAAATGTAAATTGCAGTAACTTAAAGTGCAAGAAATATAAATTGCAGTAATGAAAAGTGCAAGAAATATAAATTGCAGTAATGAAAAGGGATTTGAGGATTGGGATTTTAGAATTCAAGCAATGGAAATTAAATTGCAACAATTAATAAAGCAGAAGTTGAATTAGAAGTAACTAGAATTCAAACAGGAAATGGAATTGAATTGCAGCAGGGGTTCACAGAAGAACCAAAAAGGAAAATGTGATCTCAGGACTCCAGAGACTAGATAGCAAAGTCTAGATCTCACTTGCCTTCCCAGATCCAAATTCTCAAAGCAATTAACAAGAAATTAAAGAAGAAGTAGTAAAGAGAATGTAATTGAACTCAACTATGCAGAAGAGGAATTCAAGAGATCTTGAATGGAGATTGAGACAGAAATTCCTCAATTCTTCACACCCAAGACTCAAACAAGAAAAGTAAAAATGCTCCAGCAAGAACGAGGAAGAAGAGAGATCAATTCTCCTCCCCAATTCCCTGAAATCTCAGTTCCTAGCTCTCAAAATTCAAAATCAAAAGAAGCTCTCCATTCTCAAGTGAAAAGAAAGCTCAAAGTAAAGGTCCCAAATTAAAGTTTTTTTTTACATCAAACTAGCTCCTATTTATACACTTTCTATTCTTGGATTTTGGAATTTGGATGGGCTTTTGATTTGGTGAAGAAATGAATTTAATTGGATTTTTAATCCAATTTCAGCCCATGAAGAATGTAGCTCCCAGGAGGCTGCCCTGCCCTTGTGGAGGGCAGGGCAGGAAATGATGCGTGCGGCCTTGTGCGTGCGTGCGTGGTGCGTTGATGCTTGCAGGATGCTACCCTGCCCTTGTGGAGGGCAGGGCAGAGTTTTTTTTTGGTGCGCCAGATTCTGCCCGTGCGTGCGTGCTGTTGCTGCCGAGACTCCCTTGGTGCGCCAACTCTTGTGCGCTGGCCGTGCATTACACAATGCTACCCTGCCCTTGCGTAGGGCAGGGCAATGTTTCCAAAATTGAAGCTCCGCGTTCGAAACTCGGTTGACGCGCACGCTACTTTTTTTCTTGATTTTCTTGGCACCAAGGTAAGGCCTAGTTCCTTGCTTCCTCATGGTGCCGTGTTCGATCCTTGTGGCAAGTATTGGTGAGCTTCTTTCTTGAATTTATTTCCTTGATGAGCCCGATATTGCTCTTGAGGAGGGCAGGGCAGAGTTTTTGTTCTTCTTAATCCTTGGCATCAAATTGTGCTCCGCCCATGAGGAGGGCAGGGCAGTGTTGCTTCTCAAGCTTGTTTCATTATGTTGCCCTCCTGGAGGGCAGTGTGCCCTTGTGGAGGGCAATGTTTGCTTCCTCCCTTCCATGCGGCACACTTCTCCTTCCCTTGGGCCACGCTTTCTTTAAGCCACGCTTTTCCTCTTTTCTTCCTTTCTTCATCTACAAGAAACCAAAACAACCACTCAAAGTATCTCTAAACTCATAAGGTTTATAATTCATTAAAAATCACTTAATTCTTGCTTAAACCTCATGATTTAGCATCAAATTAATGGTGGTTGCTTGATTTAAAGAAGCTATGCATTTTCATTCTAAATCACTTACTTAGGATGCAAGAAAGTGCATAAAGACTAGTAAAACAAGTGAAATTAGCTTGAAAAATGGGTATAAGATTACCTGTCATCACAGGCCATTCGGCCATGCCTGAACCTTGATCACTTATGTATTTTCAACGGTGGAGTTTCTACACACCATAGACTAAGGGTGTGGAGCTCTGCTGTACCTCGAGTTTTAATGCAATTACTACTATTTTCTCTTCAATTCAGCTTATTCTTATTCTAAGATATTTGTTGCACTTCAACATGATAAATGTGATGATCCGTGACACTCATCATCATTCTCACCTATAAATGCGTGATTGACAACCACTTCCGTTCTACCTTAGAACAAGCGAGTATCTCTTGGATTCCTTAATCAGAATCTTTGTGGTATAAGCTAGAACCCTTTGGCAGCCACTCTTGAGGATCCGGAAAGTCTAAACCTTGTATGTGGTATTCCGAGTAGGATTCATGGATTGAATGGCTGTGACGAGTTTCAAACTCACGATTGTTGGGCGTGATGACAAACGCAAAAGAATCAATGGATTCTATTCCGACATGATCGAGAACCGACAGATGATTAGCCGTGCTGCGACAAGAGCATTTGGACCTTTTTTATTGAGAGAATGGGATGTAGCCATTGACAACGGTGATGCCCTACATACAGCTTGCCATGGAAAGGAGTATGAATGATTGAAAGTAAGAAAGCAGTATGTTGCAGAGATTCAATAGGGATAAAGCATCTCCATACACTTATCTGAAATTCCCACCAATGATTTACATAAGTATTTCTATCTTTATTTTATGTTTTATTTATCTTTATATTTGAAAACTCCATAACCATTTGAATCAGCCTAACTGAGATCTACAAGATGACCATAGCTTGCTTCATACCAACAATCTCCGTGGGATCGACCCTTACTCACGTAAGGTTTATTACTTGGACGACCCAGTGCACTTGCTGGTTTGTTGTGCGGAGTTGTGAAGAAAGTGCTGAGTTAGTAGATGCGTATACCAAGTTGAATGCCACTGTTAGAGATCACAATTTCGTTCACCAAGTTTTTGGCGCCGTTGCCGGGGATTATTCGAGTTTGGACAACTAACGGTTCATCTTGTTGCTCAGATTAGGTAATTTTCTTTTTTTTTTATTTTCAAATATTTTTCAAAAATCTTTTAAAAAATTTTTCCCTTTGTTTTCGAAAATTATTTTAAATTTTTAAGAATGAATTCTAGAGTTTCATGGTAACATGTTGAAGCCTGGCTGGCTGTAAAGCCAATGCCAAATTCTTTTGGATTGAGGCTTCCACTTGTCAGCATAAAAGGCATGTATATGGAGTTGGATGAAGTATCAACTGTTGCATGCCTAATTTATATCCTAGAGCTGGCTGGCTATTAAGCTATGTCCAACTCCTGGCACGGAGCTTTAGGCTAACATTGAAAGATTCCTGGAATTCTTATTAAAAATTTTAAATTTCTTATTTTATTTTTCCTATATGTTTTCGAAAAAAAATAATAATAAATAATACAAAAAAATTTAGAAAATCATAAAAATCAAAAATATTTTGTGTTTCTTGTTTGAGTCTAGTGTCAAATTTTAAGTTTGGTGTCAATTGCATGTTTTTAAAATTTTGCATTTTTTCGAAAATTCATGCATGTGTTCTTCATGATCTTCAAGTTGTTCTTGACAAAGTCTTCTTGTTTGATCTTTAAATTTTCTTGTTTTATGTCTTTTGTTGTTTTTCATATACATTTTTACATTCATAGTGTCTAAGCATTAAAGACTTCTACGTTTGGTGTCTTGCATGTTTTTTTTTCTCGAAAATTTTTCAAAAATAAGTCTTGATGTTCATCTTGATCTTCTAAGTGTTCTTGGTGTTCATCTTGACATTCATAGTGTTCTTGCATGCATTCTTTGTTTTGATCCAAAAAGAAAAGAGAAAAACACAAAAATGACGTTTTATTTTTTCTCTCTTATCATTAAAAATTCAAAAAAATAAAAAAATATCTTTTCCTTATTTTTCTCAAAATTTCAAAAAATTGAGTTGACTTAGTCAAAATTTTTTAAAACTTAGCTATTTCTTATAAGTCAAGTCAAATTTTCAATTTTAAAAATCTTATCTTTTCAAAATCTTTTTCAAAAATCCAATCTTTTTATTTTTCTATTATTTTCAAAAAATTTTAAAATTTATTTTCAAAATCTTTTTCTTATCTTTATTTCAAAATTTCGAAAACTTTACTAACAATTAATGTGATTGATTCAAAAATTTGAAGTTTGTTACTTTCATGTTAAGAAATGTTCAATCTTTAAATTCTAGAATCATATCTTTTAGTTTCTTGTTAGTCAAGTAATCAATTTTAATTTTAAAAAAATTAAATCTTTTTCAAAATATCTTTTTCAATCATATCTTTTTAAAATATCTTTTCTAACTTCTTATCTTTTCAAAATTGATTTTCAAATCTTTTTTAACTAACTAATTGACTTTTTGTTTATTTCTTATCTTTTTCAAAACCACCTAACTACTTTCCTTTAATTTTCGAAAATCACTAACTTATTTTTCAAAATTAATTTTTGAAATTCTCTCCCTCTCATCTTCTTCTATTTATTTATTTATTTACTAACACTTCTCTTCATCTAAAAAATTCAAACCTATCTTCACCCTTGTGTTTGGATTCTTACCTTTTCCTTCTTCTATTCTTTTCTTATTCTACTAACATAAAGGAATCTCTCTACTGTGGTAAAGAGGATCCCTATTATTATTTTCTGTTCCTTTCTTTTTCATATGAGCAGGAGCAAGGACAAGAACATTCTTGTTGAAGCAGATCCTGAACCTGAAAGGACTCTGAAGAGAAAACTAAGAGAAGCTAAATTACAACAATCCAGAGACAACCTTACAGAAATTTTCGAAAAGAAGAGGAGATGGCAGCCAAAAATAATAATGCAAGGAGGATGCTTGGTGATTATACTACACCTACTTCCAAGTTTAATAGAAGAAGCATCTCAATCCCTACCATTGGAGCAAACAATTTTGAGCTGAAACCTCAACTAGTTGCTCTAATGCAACAGAACTGCAAGTTCCAGGGACTTTCATCAGAAGATCCCTACCAATTTTTAACTAAGTTCTTGCAGATCTGTGAGACTGTTAAGACTAATGGAGTAGATCCTGAAGTCTACAGGCTCATGCTTTTTCCTTTTGCTGTAAGAGACAGAGCTAGAACATGGTTGGACTCACAACCTAAAGATAGCCTGGACTCCTGGGATAAGATGGTCACGGCCTTCTTGGCTAAGTTCTTTCCTCCATAAAATCTGAGCAAGCTTAGAGTGAATGTTCAAAACTTCAAACAAAAAGATGGTGAATCCCTCTATAAAGCTTGGGAAAGATACAAACAGATGACCAAAAGGTGTCCTTCTGACATGCTTTCAGAGTAGACCATTCTGGATATATTCTATTATTCTATCTGAATTCTCTAAGATGTCACTGGACCATTCTGCAGGTGGATCCATTCACCTAAAGAAAACGCCTGCAGAAGCTCAAGAACTTATTGACATGGTTGCAAATAACCAATTCATGTACACTTATGAGAGGAATTTCGTGAGTAATGGGACGCCTCAGAGGAAGGGAGTTCTTGAAATTGATGCTCTGAATGCCATATTGGCTCAGAACAAAATGTTGACTCAACAAGTCAACATGATTTCTCAAAGTCTGAATGGATGGCAAAATGCATCCAACAGTCCTAAAGAGGCATCTTTTGAACCTTATAGTAGAGGTAAATTACATGGGTGAACCTTATAGAAACACCTATAATTCTTCATGGAGAAATCATCCAAATTTCTCATGGAAGAATTAACAAAAGCCTCAACAAGGCTTTAATAATGGTGCAAGAAATAGGCTCAGAAAGAGCAAGCCTTTTCCATCATCTTCTCAGCAACAGATAGAAAATTCTGAGCAGAGTACCTTTAGCTTAGCAAATATAGTCTCTGATATGTCTAAAGCCACTTTAAGTTTCAAGAGTGAAACAATGTCCTCCATTAGAAATCTGGAGGCACAAGTGGGCCAGCTGAGTAAGAAAATCACTGAAACTCCTCCTAGTACTCTCCCAAGCAATATTGAAGAGAATCCAAAAAGCGAGTGCAAGGCCATTGACATAATCAACATGACCGAACCTAGAGAGGAAGGAGAGGACGTGAATCCCAATGAGGAAGACCTCATGGGACGTCTCCCAGACAAGAAAGAGTTCCCTATTGAGGACCTAATGGAATCTGAAGGTCATATAGAGACCATAGAGATCCCATTAAACCTCCTTCTGCCATTCATGAGCTCTGAAGACTATTATCCCTATGAAGAGGATGAAAATGTAACTGGAGAGCAAGTTGCTCAATATCTAGGAGTTGTCATGAAGTTGAATGCCAAGTTGTTTGGTAATGAGACTTGGGAAGGTGAACCTACCTTGCTCATTAGTGAACTAGATACATGGGTTCAGCAAACTTTACCTCAAAAGAGACAAGATCCTGGTAAACTCTCAATACCCTGCACCATAGGCACCATGACCTTTAAGAAGTCTCTGTGTGACCTGGGGTCAGGGATAAATCTTATGCCACTCTCTATAATGGAGAAGCTGGGGATCATTGAGGTACAGCCTGCCACATTCTCATTAGAGATGGCAGACGGATCACAAAGACAAGCTTATGGATTAGTAGAGGACATGTTAGTGAAGGTTGAAGGCATTTACATCCCTGCTGATTTCATAATCTTAGACACTAGGAAGGAGGAAGATGAATGCATCATCCTTGGAAGACCCTTCCTAGCCATAGCAGGAGCTGTGATTGATGTTGACAGAAGAGAGCTAGTCCTTCAATTAAATGGGGACTACCTTGTGTTTAAAGCTCAAGGATCTTCTTCTGCAACCATGGAGAGGAAGCATGAAAAGCTTCTCTCAATTTAGAGTCAAACAAAGCCCCTACAATCAAACTCTAAGTTTGGTGTTGGAAGGTCACAACCAAACTCTAAAGTTTGGTGTTGAATCCCCACATTCAAACTCTAAGTTTGGTGTTGGGAGTCTACAATATTGACCTGATCACCTGTGAGGCTCCATGAGAGCCCACTGTCAAGCTAGTGACATTAAAAGAAGCACTTATTGGGAGGCAACCCAATTTTTATCTAATTTTATTTTTATTTTTATTGTTCTTTTATGTTTTATTAGGTTCATGATCATGTGGAGTCACAAAACAAATACTAAAATTAAAAACAGAATCAAAAACAGTAGAAGAAATAGCACACCCTGGAGGAAGGGCTTACTGGCATTTAAACGCCAGTAAGGAGCATCTGGCTGGCGTGCAATGCCAGAACAGAGCATGGATCTGGCGTTGAACGCCAAAAAAATGCAGCAATCTAGCGTTTAAATGCCTGGATTGCACCTTGAGGAAAGCTGGCGTTCAACGCCAGAAACATGACAAGCATAGAACTGGCGTTTAATGCCAGAAACAAGCATCAATCTGGCGTTAAACGCCAGGATTGCATGCAGAGGGCATTTTACACGCCTCATTGGTGCAGGGATGTAAATCCTTGACACCTCAGGATCTGTGGACCCCACAGGATCCCCACCTACCTCAACTCACCTTCTCTCTTCTTCACCAATCTCCTCAATCTCTCTTCCCCATCACCTCTTCACCACTCACATCCATCCATCCTTCCCACCCAAACCCACCCTAAATGGCTGAAACACAAACATCTCTCCCTCTCCTCCATATCTTCTTCTTCTTCTTCTATTCTTTTTTCTTTTGCTTGAGGGCAAGCAACATTCTAAGTTTGGTGTGGTAAAAGCATAGCTTTTTGTGTTTCCATAACCATTTATGGCACCTAAGGCCGGAGAAACCTCTAGAAAGAGGAAAGGGAAGACAAACGCTTCCACCTCCGAGTCATGGGAGACGGAGAGATTCATCTCAATGGTCCATAGCTCAGTAGTAGAGAATTTGACTACACATCAAAAGAGGCCACTCACGGACCTCAACAAGAGCATGAGGAATTCCCTCATCAAGAAATCCCTGAGATACCTCAGGGGATACATTTTCCTCCACACAATTATTGGGAGCAACTAAGGATAGGAGCACGAAAATCACTAGGGATCAAGCAACAGAGGCAAGGAATAGACATAGAGGAGCTCAAGAGCACCACTGGTCCTTCAAGAAAAAGGCGCCACCATCACTAAGGTGGACTCATTCCTTAACTTCCTTGTTCTTATCTCTCTATTTTTCGATTTTTATGCTATATGTTTGTCTATGTTTGTGTCTTTACTTCATGATCATTCGTATCTAGTGTCTATGTCTTAAGGCTATGAATAATTCCATGAATCCTTCACCTTTCTTAAATGAAAAATGTTTTCAATACAAAAGAACAAGAAGTACATGAATTTCGAATTCATCCTTGAAATTAGTTTAATTATATTGGTGACAATACTTTTTTTTTCTGAATGAATGCTTGAACAGTGCATATTTTTTATCTTGTTGTTTATGAATGTTAAAATTTTAGGCTCTTGAAAGAATGTGAAAAAGAGAAATGTTGTTGATAATCTGAAAAATCATAAAATTGATTCTTGAAGGAAGAAAAAGCAGTGAATAACAAAAGCTTGCGAAAAAAAAGAGAAAGTGGCAAAAAAATAATAATAATAATAAAAGAAAAAGAAAAAGCAAGCAGAAAAAGCCAATAGTCATTAAAACCAAAAGGCAAGGGTAAAAAAAAGGATCCAAGGCTTTGAGCATCAGTGGATAGGAGGGCCTAAGGAAATAAAATCCGGGCCTAAGCGGCTAAATCAAGCTGTCCCTAACCATGTGCTTGTGGCATGAAGGTCCAAGTGAAAAGCTTGAGACTGAGTGGTTAAAGTCGTGATCCAAAGCAAAAAAAGTGTGCTTAAGAACTCTGGACACCTCTAACTGGGGACTTTAGCAAAGCTGAGTCACAATCTGAAAAGGTTCACCCAGTCATGTGTCTGTGGCATTTATGTATCCGGTGGTAATACTGGAAAACAAAGTGCTTAGGGCCACGGCCAAGACTCATAAAAGTAGCTGTGTTCAAGAATCAACATACTTAAATAGGATCAAGCTACTTTTAGGGATGTTTTGATTAGTTTTTATGCAAAATTCACATTTCTGGACTTTACTATGAGTTTGTGTGTTTTTCTGAGATTTCAAGTATTTTCTGGCTAAAATTGAGGGACCTGAGCAAAAATCTGATTCAGGCTGAAAAAGGACTACTGATGTTGTTGGATTCTGACCTCTCTGCACTCGAAATTGATTTTCTGGAGCTAAAGAACTCCAAATGGCACGCTCTCAATGGCATTAGAAAGTAGACATCCAGAGCTTTCCAGCAATATATAATAGTTTATACTTTATTTGATATTAGATGATGTAAATTGGCATTCAACGCCAGTTCCATGCTGCATTCTGGAGTCAAACGCCAGAAACACGTCATGAACCAAAGTTAAACGCCAAAAACACATTGCAACTTGGCGTTTAACTCCAAAAGAAGCCTTTGCAGGTGTAAAGCTCAAGCTCAGCCCAAGCACACAACAAGGGGGCCCCGAAAGTAGATTTCTGCATTAATTACTTATTTCTGTAAACCCTAGTAGCTAGTCTAGTATAAATAGGACATTTGACTATTGTATTAGACATCTTTGGATTATTTTGGATTACCTTATGATCCTTTGATCACGTTTATGGGGGCTGGCCATTCGGCCATGCCTGAACCTTTATCACTTATGTATTTTCAACGGTGGAGTTTCTACACACCATAGACTAAGTGTGTGGAGCTCTGCTGTACCTCGAGTTTTAATGCAATTACTACTATTTTCTCTTCAATTCAGCTTATTCTTATTCTAAGATATTTGTTGCACTTCAACATGATGAATGTGATGATCCGTGACACTCATCATCATTCTCACCTATAAACACGTGATTGACAACCACTTCCGTTATACCTTAGAACTAGTGAGTAACTCTTGGATTCCTTTATCAGAATCTTCGTGGTATAAGCTATAACCGTTTGGCGGCCACTCTTGAGGATCTGGAAAGTCTAAACCTTGTCTGTGGTATTCCGAGTAGGATTCAGGGATTGAATGGATGGGATGAGCTTTAAACTCGCGATTGTTGGGCATGATCACAAACACAAAAGAATCAATGGATTCTATTCTAACATGATCGAGAACCGACAGATGATTAGCCGTGCTGTGACAAGAGCATTTGGACCTTTTTTACTGAGAGGGTGGGATGTAGCCATTGACAACGGTGATGCCCTACATACAGCTTGCCATGGAAAAGAGTATGAAGGATTGAAAGTAAGAAAGCAGTATGTTGTAGAGATTCAACAGGGATAAAGCATCTCTATACACTTATCTGAAATTCCCACAAATGATTTACATAAGTATTTCTATCTTATTTTATGTTTTATTTATCTTTATATCGAAAACTCCATAACCATTTGAATCAGCCTAACTAAAATCTACAAGATGGCGATAGCTTGCTTCATACCAACAATTTCTGTGGGATCGACCCTTACTCATGTAAGGTTTATTACTTGGAAGACCTAGTGCACTTGCTGGTTAGTTATGCGGAGTTGTGAAGAAAGTGCTGAGTTAGTAGATGCGCATACCAAGTTGAATGCCATTGTTAGAGATCACAATTTCGTGCACCAGCCTTCAAGTTGAGCAACTGGTGGTGGGGCTTGGACAGCTTGGATGGAGTAGAATACCTTTTGATCCTTTTGTATTTGCGTGAGGAATGTGGTCATATCCCCAAATGCTTTGGTTAGGCTTGATTAGGAAGGGGTCGATTCTACCACACCCTTCAGAGAATTACTTCTCACCCTTGTATGTTGTGTAGCTTCGGCAACATCCTTTATCAAACTCCAAGCTTCTCCTTCCATCTTGTTTTTCGAAAGGGAACCACCGCTAGAAGCGGTGAGCAATCTTCTATCTTCCACACAAAGACCTCCGGTGAAGTAGCTAATGAGCAAGTGAGTGTTTATTCCATGGTGTGGACAAGATTCCAAGAGCCTCTTGTACCGAGACCAATACTCGTACAAACTCTCTTGGTCTCTTTGCATTATACCCGAAATCTCCTTCCAGATGTAGTTGGTCTTCTCCGGTGGGAAGAATTTATCTAGAAACTCTCTATCTCAAGAAATCTCAATTGGTAGCAATCTCATCCAGTCGCGAATAAAACCATGTATTTGCTTGCGCTTCAAGAGAGAAAGGGAAGGCAAAAACCATGATAGCCACCTCACCGGCTCCATGCCTTCTAGCCGTATAATAAGCAACTTGAAAATCCTTTAGATGTCGGATGGGGTCTTGACCCGGCAACCCATGATACTTAGGTAGTAGATTTATCAAGCTACTCTTCAATTCAAAGTTTGGATCAAGGTTAGGATACCTTGCTTGCAATGGTTAAAGTACAATATCCGGAGCTCCTTGCTCATGTAAAGTGATTCGGCGTGGCTCTGCCATGTATGGTTCACCTGTAGGATACAAAGATGTATTAGTAGTGCCAACAGAAGAATAGGAAGTAGCGGACTCCAAGTTACTCTCGGTACCGTCTAGTGATTCGGTATGTTCCTCAAGAGAGGCCGAAGTACTAGCCGTATAGTCCAACCGCCGTCTAGCTTGCCGAGTGTGTAATAAAGTTCTTTCAATCTCGGGGTCAAAATCGGCTAAGCTAGAATTCGGTTGAGACCGAGTCATCAAACTTGAGAGTCATAGCACAAAAATAAAAGAAGCTAAACTATAGCTAAGTATTGAAATCAAACAAACTATCTACAATATTCACATATTCACATAACCAATATCAAGGTATATGTTGCAACCATTCCCCGGCAACGGCGCCAAAAATTTGATGTACACCCGTGGAATATGTCGGAAGAGAGTTTCTCAATGAAGTTGTGTTGCAAGTATAGCTCTACCAACAACAATCCTCGAGGATCAAATTTAGAAAGGAATTGGTTGTCACAAGTTCAACCCCAATAAAATAACCAAAGTATTCAAACCTCGGGTCGTCTCACAAGGAATGGGCAAACATATGCTTCAACATTGGTTAGAAATCCGGGGTTGTAAGTCATGAGCAAGAAAATAAACTAGAAATCTTAGCAAGCAAGTAATCTAAAGTGCAAAGAACTAATTCAAATAACCAAGCAAGATGTGAGCAATTTCAAACTAAGAAGACAACATTCAATTTAATTCTACTCTCAACTAGACAATAGCTACAACTAAAGCAAGACAATTAAGAATTTGGGTTTTCAAATATGAATAATAAAAGCAACTCTTAGCTAGGCATGGGAATTGGGGTCACTATCCTTGTCTAATAACCATATCTTGACAATTATGAGGAACCAAACTCATTAAATCTACTTCTATACTTGAAGTAAGTTAAATGGCTTGGTCAACATCTACCCATAAGGTCTAACCTCACTACTAATTAACATAGTAGTAGGCTAGTGTCAATGGCTATCAAATTGACCACTAATAGCTCCTAAATCATCAAATCCATTAGACCCAATTACTCAACTTTACCCAATTCCCTTGGCCTAAGCCAAGAGTAAAAAGAACTACTCCATAATCAAGGCAAGCAATTCATCAATCACTTGGTTAGCATTAACAAAAGACATGTTCAACTTGAAAATGGATTGAAATTAACAAATACCCACTAATAAATATCAACTTACAATCACTCAAACAACACAATTAAGCATAGAAATCATCAATGTAACATCAACAAGTCAAGATTCACAACATTCATGCAATGGGTATAAAGTGACAATTGACAAGAATCCATAAACTAACACAAGATCTAAGCAAAAGTATACTAAGGAATTCAAATTAAATGATCAAAACTAGTAATTAACAAAATCCAATTCAAATTTAACAAGGGAAGATCAAATTAAATCTAGATCTAGAAAAGAACAAGGGTTTCTCTCTCTAGAAGAACAAAGAACCCAAAACTAGAAAAATGTATCTTAGTGTAAAATGATTGATCCCCCCTTCTCCCTAGCATCCTTGGGTCTTTTCCATGCAGAAACAGCTTGAAATTGGGCCTCATGAGCCTCAGAAATCGCCAGGCACGATTTCCTTTAATGAGGTCACGTGCAGCTTCCCGCGCGTGCGCGCCATGCGTGCGTGCGCGCCGATTGCTTTTGTGATCCACGCGTGTGCGCCAAGTGTGCGTATGCGTCGGTTGGAATTCTCTGGTTTGCGCGGACGTCCATCCTTGCGCGCCGCTTCCAGCTATCGTCCTCCACGCATGCGCATGATGTGCGCATGCGCGTCGATGCTGCAGTTCCCAAAATCCAAATCTTCATGTTCCTTCCTCTTGTGCATGCTTTTCTTCTCTCTTCTAGGCCACTCTTACCCTATTAATTCTGAAATCATTCAACAAACAGTCACGGCATCGAATGGCAATAAAGAGGATCAAAATATAGCAATTTTAAGGCAAAATAAGCATATTTTATATTTTGGAGCAATATTAGGAAGTGAACATAAAACCATGCATTTCTTGTGAATAAGTGCGAGAAATATTGACAAAAACCCCCAAATTAAGCACAATATAAACCACAAAATTGGGGTTTATCACCCACATCTATGCATGAAGTTCCCAACAACATAAGGGATCGCTACGATAAAAGGAGACCAGAAAACAATGCACTGCTGTTACAATAAAAGTCTGAGCCTCAGAGGCAAAGAAGAAGAAATCCACACCATCGAACTGGGGGGAGTTTGAGGTTGGGATGAACTTCGTCCGCAACCTGAAGGCAAAATAGAAAGAGTCCAGATCGGAGATGTCCCAGATAAAACAACAAATATTGGCGCAATCCTAAAAGGAAATGTAAATGAGTCACTCATACACTTCCTAAAAGATAATGTCGACCTCTTTGCATGGATGGCCGTAGACATGCCAGGCATAGTGGTGGACGAAATTGTGATCCATATTCTTTGTATTCGTATGAAATCATTATTATGGCACCGGTTGAATTCACAACTCCGTTCAACTAACCAGCAAGTGTACTGGGTCGTCCAAGTAATAAACCTTACGCGAGTAAGGGTCGATCCCAGAGAGATTGTTGGTATGAAGCAAGCTATGGTCACCTTGTAAATCTCAGTTAGGCAGATTAAATTTGTTTATGGTTTCGAAAATTAATAATAAGAAATAATAAAAGGGATAGAATACTTATGCAGATTCATTGGTGGGAATTTCAGATAAGCGAATGGAGATACTGTATGGCTCAAGAACGCCTACTTTCCTATTGCTTCAACTCAATCCTTCTTACTCCTTTCCATAGCAAGCTGTGTATAGGGGTTCACCGTTCGACGATGGCTACTTTGTATCCTCTCTGGAAAATGGTCCTCTGCGCTGTCACTCGCATGGCTAATCGTCTGGAGGCATCACACTGGCCGAAGGCTACATTCCATCCTCGCAGTGAAAACTACGCTCACGCGCTCTGTCACAGCACGGCTAATCACTGGTTGGTTCCCGCTCCTGCTGGAATAGAATCCCTTGATTCTTTTGCGTCTGTCACTAACGCCCAGCACTTGCGAGTCTGAAGCACGTCACAGTCATTCATTACCGGAATCCTACTCGGAATACCACAGACAGGGTTAGACTTTCCGGATTCCCAGGATCCTACTCGGGATACCACAGACAAGGTTAGACTTTCCGGATCCTCATGAATGCCGCCATTTATCTAGCTTATACCACGAAGATTCTGTTGGGGAATCTAAGAGATACACATTCAAGCTCGGTTGCATGTAGAACGGAGGTGGTTTTCAATCACGCGCGTTCATAGGTGAGAATGATGATGAGCGTCACATAATCATCACATTCATCATGTTCTTGGGTGCGAATGAATATCTTGGAATAAGAATAAGAGAGAATTGAATAAAAAGTAATAGTAATTGTATTGAAACTTGAGGTACAGCAGAGCTCCACACCCTTAATCTATGGTGTGCAGAAACTCCACCGTTGAAAATACATAAGTAAAAGGTTCAGGCATGGCCGAATGGCCAGCCCCCTGAGTGATCAAGAGACCGAATAATCAAAGGCTAAACAGTCAAGAGATTAAACTGTCAAAAGATGTCTAGTACAATAGCTAAATGTTCTATTTATAATAAACTAGCTCCTAGGGTTTACATGAGTAAGTAATTGATGCATAAATCCACTTCCGGGGCCCACTTGGTGTATGCTTGGGCTGAGCTTAATCAATCCACGAGCTGAGGCTTCTCTTGGAGTTGAACTCCGAGTTATGACGTGTTTTGGGCGTTCAACTCCGGATCATGACGTTTTTCTGGCGTTTAACTCCAGACAGCAGCATGTACTTGGCGTTCAACGCCAAGTTACGTCGTCAATTTCCGAATAAAGTATGGACTATTATATATTGCTGGAAAGCCCTGGATGTCTACTTTCCAACGCCGTTGAGAGCGTGCCATTTGGACTTCTGTAGCTCCAGAAAATCTATTTCGAGTGCAGGGAGGTCAGATTCCAACAGCATCAGCAGTCCTTTTGTCAGCCTTTTTCAGAGTTTTGCTCAAGTCCCTCAATTTCAGCCAGAAATTACCTGAAATCATAGAAAAACACACAAACTCATAGTAAAGTCCAGAAATGTGAATTTAACATAAAAACTAATGAAAACATCCCTAAAAGTAGCTAGAACTTACTAAAAACTACCTAAAAACAATGCAAAAAAGCGTATAAATTATCCGCTCATCACATCACCAAACTTAAATTGTTGCTTGTCCCCAAGCAACTGAAAATCAATTAGGATAAAAAGAAGAGAATATACTATAAATTTCAAAATATCAATGAAATATTAATTCTAATTAGATGAGCGGGACTTGTAGCTTTTTGCTTCTGAACAGTTTTGGCATCTCACTTTTTCCTTTGAAGTTTAGAATGATTGGCTTCTCTAGGAACTTAGAATTTTGGATAGTGTTATTGATTTTCCTAGTTAAGCATGTTGATTCTTGAACATAGCTACTTATGAGTCTTGGCCGTGGCCCTAAGCATTTTGTTTTCCAGTATTACCACCGGATACACAAATGCCACAGACACATAACTGGGTGAACCTTTTTTGATTGTGACTTAGCTTTGCTAGAGTCCCCAGTTAGCGGTGTCTAGAGCTCTTAAGCATACTCTTTTTGCTTTGGATCACGACTTTAACCATTTGGTCTCAAGCTTTTCACTTGGACCTTCATGACACAAGCACATGGTTAGGGACATCTTGATTTAGCCGCTTAGGCCTGGATTTTATTTCCTTGGGCCCTCCTATCCATTGATGCTCAAAGCCTTGGATCCTTTCTACCCTTGCCTTTTGGTTTTAAGGGCTATTGGCTTTTTCTGCTTGCTTTTTCTTTTTCTTTCTATTTTTTTTCGCCATTTTCTTTTTTTTTCGCAAGCTTTCTTTTTCACTGCTTTTTCTTGCTTCAAGAATCAATTTCATGATTTTTCAGATTATCAATAACATTTCTCTTTGTTCATCATTCTTTCAAGAGCCAACAGTTTTAACATTCATAAACAACAAGATCAAAAGACATATGTACTGTTCAAGCATTCATTCAGAAAACAAAAGTATTGTCACCACATCAATATAATTAAATTAAATTCAAGGATAAATTCGAAATTCATGTACTTCTTGTTCTTTTGAATTAAAACATTTTTCATTTAAGAGAGGTGAAGGATTAATGGATTTTTTTTATAGCTTTAAGGCATGGTTACATACTAATGATCATGAAGTAGAGACACAAAACATAGATAAACACAACATTAAAAACCGAAAAATAGAAAAAAATAAAGAACAAGGAATGAATCCACCTCTAGTGGCGTCTTCTTCTTGAAGGTCCAACAATGTCCTTAAGCTCTTCTATGTCCCTTCCTTGCCTTTGTTGCTCCTCCCTCATTGCTCTTTGATCTTCTCTTATTTCTTGGAGAATGATGGAGTGCTCATGATGTTCCACCCTTAATTGTTCAACATTGTGGCTCAAACCTTCTAAGGAAGTGTTGAGTTATTCCCAATAGTTGTTTGGAGAAAAGTGCATCCCTTGAGGCATCTCAGGGATTTCTTGATGATGAGCTTCCTCATGCATCTCTTGTGAATCGTGAGGGGTCTCTCTTGCTTGCTCCATCCTCTTCTTGGTGATGGGCTTATCCTCTTCAATGAGGATGTCTCCTTCTATGATAACTCCAGCTGAGTGACATAGATGGCAAATAAGGTGAGGAAAAGCTAGCCGTGCCATGGGTGAAGGCTTGTCAGCTATTTTGTAGATTTCATTGGAGATGACCTCATGAACTTCTACTTCCTCTCCAATCATGATGCCATGAATCATGATGGCCCGATCCACAGTAACTTCAGATCGGTTACTAGTAGGAATGATGGAGCGTTGAATGAACTCCAACCATCCTCTAGCTATAGGCTTGAGGTCCAGTCTTCTTAGTTGGACTGGCTTGCCTTTGGAGTCTCTCTTCTATTGAGCTCCTTCCACACAAATGTCCATAAGGACTTGGTCCAACCTTTGATCAAAGTTGACCCTTCTAGTGTAGGGGCGTTCATCTCCTTGCATCATGGGCAAGTGGAATGCCAACCTCACATTTTCCGGACTAAAATCCAAGTATTTCCCCCGAACCATTGTGAGATAATTCTTTAGACTCGGGTTCATACCTTGATCATGGTTCCTAGTGATCCATGCATTGGCATAGAACTCTTGAACTATTAAGATTCCGACTTGTTGCATGGGGTTGGTTAGGACTTCCCAACCTCTTCTTTGGACTTCATGTCGGATCTCCGGATACTCATTTTTCTTGAGCTTGAAAGGGACCTCAGGGATCACCTTCTTCTTTGCCACAACATCATAGAAGTGGTCTTGATGGCTCTTGGAGATGAATCTTTCCATCTCCCATGACTCGGAGGTGGAAGCTTTTGTCTTCCTTTTTCCTTTTCTAGAGGATACTCCGGCCTTAGGTGCCATTGATGGTAATGGAAAAACAAAAAGCTTATGCTTTTACCACACCAAACTTAAAATATTGCTCGCCCTCGAGCAAGAGAAGAAAGAAGAGAAGAAGAAGAAGAAGAGAATATGGAGGAGAAGGGGAAGTGTGGGTTCGGTCAAGGTATGGAAAATGGGTTTGTGTTGTGTGAAAATGAAGTAGAATGGAAGGGTATTTATAGGGAGAGGGGGTAGTGTGGATTCAGCCATTTAGGGTGGGAATGGGTGGGAAATTGGTTTTGAATTTTTGAAGGTAGGTGGGGTGTATGGGGAAGAGTGGATGGATGTGAGTGGTGAATGGGTTGATTGGGAAGAGGAATTGAGGTGATTGGTGAAGGGTTTTGGAAAAGAGTGTTTATTGGAAAGAGAGATTCAGAGATTGAAGTTGTTGGGAAGTGTGACATGGAGAAGAGAAATCACAAAAATAGGATTAGGAGGTAAGGTGGGAATATGTTAGGTGGGGATCCTGTGGGGTCCACAGATCCTGAGGTGATCCTGTGGGGTCCACAGATCCTGAGGTGTCAAGGAATTCCATCCCTGCACCAAATAGGCATGTAAAATGCCTTCGTGCACCATTCTGGCGTTTAAACGCCCATTGGTGCACATTCTGGGCGTTCAACACCCATGTAAAGCATGTTTCTGGCGTTGAACGCCAGTTTCATGCTTGTTACTGGCGTTCAGCGCCAGTTTTTCTTCTTTAGGCACATTCCTGGCATTCAGCGCCAGAATGTTGCTTGTTTCTGGCGTTCAGCGCCAGAATGATGCTCTGTTCTGCCGTTGAACGCCAGCCAGATGCATCTTATTGGCGTTGAACGCCAGCCTGTGCGTCCTCCAGGGTGCGAATTTTTTTCTGCTGTTTTTGACTCTGTTTTTAATTTTTTTATGATTTTTTCGTGACTCCTCATGATCATGTACCTAATAAAACACAAAATAACAATAATATAGAATAAAATAAAAATTAGATAAATAAAATTGGGTTGCCTCCCAACAAGCGCTTCTTTAATGTCAATAGCTTGACAGTGGCTCTCATGGAGCCACAAGGTGATCAGGTCAATGTTGTATAGTTGCCAACACCAAACTTAGAGTTTGGATATGGGGTCTTAACACCAAACTTAGAGTTTGGTTGTGGCCTCACAACACCAAACTTAGAGTTTGACTGTGTGGGCTCTTCTTGACTCTGAACTGAGAGAAGCTCTTCATGCTTACTCTCTTCTGTCACAGAGGGATGGCCATGTGCCTTAAACACAAGGTAGTCCCCATTCAATTGAAGGACTAATTCACCTCTGTTGACATCTATCACAGCTCCTGCTGTGGCTAGGAAAGGTCTTCCAAGGATGATGCAATCATCCTCTTCCTTCCTAGTGTCTAAGATTATGAAATCAGCAGGGATGTAAAGGCCTTCAACCTTTACTAACACGTCCTCTACTATTCCATAGGCTTGTCTTAATGACTTATCTGCCAATTGTAATGAGAACAACGCAGGTTGTACCTCAATGATCCCCAGCTTCTCCATTACAGAGAGTGGCATAAGATTTATCCCTGACCCCAGATCACACAGAGCTTTTGCAAAGGTCATGGTGCCTATGGTACAAGGTATTAAGAACTTGCCAGGATCTTGTTTCTTTTGAGGTAGAATTTTCTGAATCCAAGTATCCAGTTCATTAATGAGCAAGGGAGGTTCACTTTCCCAAGTCTCATTACCAAACAACTTGGCATTCAGCTTCATGATAGCTCCTAAATATTGAGCAACTTGCTCTCCAGTTACATCTTTATCCTCTTCAGAGGAAGAATAGTCTTCAGAGCTCATGAATGACAGAAGGAGATTTAATGGAATCTCTATGGTCTCTATATGAGCCTCAGATTCCTTTGGATCCTTAATAGGAAACTCCTTCTTGCTTGAGGGACGTCCCAGGAGGTCTTTCTCACTAGGATTTTTGTCCTCCTCCTCCCTTGTGCATTCGGCCATATTGATCACATCAATGGCCTTGCACTCTCCTTTTGGATTCTCTTCTGTATTGCTTGGGAGAATACTGGGAGGAGTTTCAATGACTTTCTTACTCAGCTGGCCCACTTGTGCCTCCAGATTTCTGATGGAGGATCTTGTTTCACTCATGAATTTGAAAGTGGCCTTTGACAGATCAGAGACTATATTGGCTAAATTAGAAGTATTTTGTTCAGAATTCTCTGTCTGTTGCTGAGAAGATGATGGATATGGCTTGCTATTGCCCAGCCTATTACGTCCACCATTGTTAAAGCCTTGTTGAGGCTTTTGTTGATCCTTCCATGAGAAATTTGGATGATTTCTCCATGATGGGTTATAGGTGTTTCCATAAGGTTCACCCATGTAATTAACCTCTGCCATGGCAGGGTTCTCAGGATCATAAGCTTCTTCAGAAGCTGCCTCTCTAGTACTGTTGGATGCATGTTGCCATCCATTCAGATTTTGAGAGATCATGTTGACCTGTTGAGTCAACACTTTGTTCTGAGCCAATATGGCATTCAGAGTATCAATTTCAAGAACTCCTTTCTTTTGAGGTATCCCATTATTCACAGAATTCCTCTCAGAAGTGTACATGAATTGGTTGTTTGCAACCATATCATTGAGTTCTTGAGCCTCTTCAGGCGTTATCTTCAGGTGAATAGATCACCTGCAGAATGGTCCAATGACATTTTCAAAAATTCAGAGAGACCAGAATAGAATATATCTAATATGGTCCATTCTGAAAACATGTCAGATGGACATTTTTTGGTCAGCTGCTTGTATCTTTCCCAAGCTTCATAGAGGGATTCACCATCTTTTTGTTTGAAGGTTTGAACATCCACTCTCAGCTTGCTCAGCTTTTGAGGAGGAAAGAATTTATCCAAGAAGGCTGTGACCAGCTTATCCCAGGAGTCCAGGCTATCCTTAGGTTGTGAATCCAACCATATTCTAACTCTGTCTCTTATAGCAAAAGGGAAAAGCATGAGTCTGTAGACTTCAGGATCATCTCCATTCGTCTTTACAGTCTCACAGATCTGCAAGAACTTAGTTAAAAACTGATAAGGATCTTCAGATGGAAGTCCATAAAACTTGCAGTTTTGTTGCATTAAGGCAACTAGCTGAGGTTTCAGCTCAAAGTTATTGGCTCCAATGGCAGGAATGGAGATGCTTCTTCCATCAAACTTGGACGTTGGCTTTGTGAAGTCACCAAGCATTCTCCTTGCATTATTATTATTTTCGGCTGCCATCTCCTTCTCTTGTTCGAAAATTTCTGAAAGGTTGTTTCTAGATTGTTGTAACTTAGCTTCTCTTAATTTTCTCTTCATGGTCCTTTCAGGTTCTGGATCAATTTCAACAAGAGTGCCTTTATCCTTGTTCCTGTTCATATGAAAGAGAAGAAAACAAGAAAAGAAGAGGAATCCTCTATGTCACAGTATAGAGATTCCTTTATGTTAGTAGAAAAAGAAGGGAGTAGAAGAATGAAGAAGAATTCGGATTTTTTAGATTAAGAGAGGTGAAGAGAAGTGTTAGTAATTAAATAATTAAATAGAAGAAGAAAAGAGAAGGGAAATTTCGAAAATAATTTTGAAAAAAGAGGTTTGTAATTTTCGAAAATTAAAGATAAAGTTAAAATTAAAATTAAAATTTGAAACAATTAATTAATTAAAAAAATAATTTTTGAAAAAGGGGTAAGATATTTTCGAAAATTAGAGAGGAAAAAGTAGTTAGGTGGTTTTGAAAAAGATAAGAAACAAACAAAAAGTTAGTTAGTTGATTGAAAAAGATATTGAAATTAAATTTTAAAAAGATAAGAAGAAAAGAAGTTAGATAAGATATTTTGAAATCAAATTTTGAAAAATATAAAATTTTGAAAAGGATAAGATAAAAAGATAAGATAAAAGTTTTAAGAAAAAGATATTTTGAAAAAGATTTAATTTTTAAAATGACTTAACTAACAAGAAACTACAAGATAAGATTCTAGAATTTAAAGATTGAACCTTTCTTAACAAGAAAGTAACAAACTTCAAATTTTTGAACCAATCACATTAATTGTTAGCTAATTTTCGAAAGTTAGATATAAAAGATAAGAAAAAGATTTTTGAAAAAGTAATTTTTAAAAATTTCGAAAATTAGAAAAAAAATGGAAAAGATATGATTTTTGAAAAAGATTTTGAAAAGATAAGATTTTTAAAATTGAAATTTTGACTTGACTTGTAAGAAACAACTAATTTTAAAAATTTTTGACCAAGTCAACCCAAAATTTCGAAAATTTGGAGGGAAATAAGGAAAAGATATTTTTTTTATTTTTGAATTTTTAATTATGAGAGAGAAAAACAACAAATTTACTCAATGCATGAAATTTTTAGATCAAAACAATGAATGCATGCAAGAATGCTATGAATGTCAAGATGAACACCAACAACACTTTGAAGATCATGATGAACATCAAGAACATAATTTTGAAAAATTTTTGATGCAAATAAAACATGTAAGACACCAAACTTAGAAATTTTTTTTGCTTGGAAAATATGAATGCAAAGATTCACATGAAAAACAAGAAAAGACACAAAACAAGAAAACATCAAGATTAAACAAGAAGACTTACCAAGAACAACTTGAAGATCATGAAGAACACTATGAATGCATGGAATTTTCGCTCAAACAAGAAACACAAAATATTTTTGGTTTTTTTTTTATGATATATTAATTTTTTTTTGGATTTTTATTTTTTTTTTTCGAAAATAAAGTTAGAAAAAAACGAAAAAGAAAAGAAAAATTTTGAAAAAGATTTTTGAAAAGAAAATTACCTAATCTGAGCAACAAGATGAACCGTCAGTTGTCCATACTCGAACAATCCCCGGCAACGGCGCCAAAAACTTGGTGGACGAAATTGTGATCCATATTCTTTGTATTCGTATGAAATCATTATTATGGCACCGGTTGAATTCACAACTCCGTTCAACTAACCAGCAAGTGTACTGGGTCGTCCAAGTAATAAACCTTACGCGAGTAAGGGTCGATCCCACAGAGATTGTTGGTATGAAGCAAGCTATGGTCACCTTGTAAATCTCAGTTAGGCAGATTAAATTTGTTTATGGTTTCGAAAATTAATAAAAAGAAATAATAAAAGGGATAGAATACTTATGCAGATTCATTGGTGGGAATTTCAGATAAGCGAATGGAGATACTGTATGGCTCAAGAACGCCTACTTTCCTATTGCTTCAACTCAATCCTTCTTACTCCTTTCCATAGCAAGCTGTGGATAGGGGTTCACCGTTCGACGATGGCTACTTTGTATCCTCTCTGGAAAATGGTCCTCTGCGCTGTCACTCGCATGGCTAATCGTCTGGAGGCATCACACTGGCCGAAGGCTACATCCCATCCTCGCAGTGAAAACTACGCTCACGCGCTCTGTCACAGCACGGCTAATCACTGGTTCGTTCCCGCTCCTGCTGGAATAGAATCCCTTGATTCTTTTGCGTCTGTCACTAACGCCCAGCACTTGCGAGTCTGAAGCACGTCACAGTCATTCATTACCGGAATCCTACTCGGAATACCACAGACAAGGTTAGACTTTCCAGATTCCCAGGATCCTACTCGGAATACCACAGACAAGGTTAGACTTTCTGGATCCTCATGAATGCCGCCATCTATCTAGCTTATACCACAAAGATTCTGTTGGGGAATCTAAGAGATACACATTCAAGCTCGGTTGCATGTAGAACGGAGGTGGTTGTCAATCACGCGCGTTCATAGGTGAGAATGATGATGAGCGTCACATAGTCATCACATTCATCATGTTCTTGGGTGCGAATGAATATCTTGGAATAAGAATAAGAGAGAATTGAATAAAAAGTAATAGTAATTGTATTGAAACTTGAGGTACAGCAGAGCTCCACACCCTTAATCTATCGTGTGCAGAAACTCTACCGTTGAAAATACATAAGTAAAAGGTTCAGGCATGGCCGAATGGCCAGCCCCCTTAGTGATCAAGAGACTGAATAATCAAAGGCTAAACAGTCAAGAGATTAAACTGTCAAAAGATGTCTAGTACAATAGCTAAATGTTCTATTTATAATAAACTAGCTCCTAGGGTTTACATGAGTAAGTAATTGATGCATAAATCCACTTTCGGGGCCCACTTGGTGTATGCTTGGGCTGAGCTTGATCAATCCACGAGCTGAGGCTTCTCTTGGAGTTGAACTCCGAGTTATGACGTGTTTTGGGCGTTCAACTCCGGATCATGACGTTTTTCTGACGTTTAACTCCAGACAGCAGCATGTACTTGGCGTTCAACGCCAAGTTACGTCGTCAATTTCCGAATAAAGTATGGACTATTATATATTGCTGGAAAGCCCTGGATGTCTACTTTCCAACGCCATTGAGAACGCGCCATTTGGAGTCCTTTTGTCAGCCTTTTTCAGAGTTTTGCTCAAGTCCCTCAATTTCAGCCAGAAATTACCTGAAATGACAAAAAAACACAAAAACTCATAGTAAAGTCCAGAAATGTGAATTTAACATAAAAACTAATGAAAACATCCCTAAAAGTAGCTTGAACTTACTAAAAACTACCTAAAAACAATGCCAAAAAGCGTATAAATTATCCGCTCATCACATAGACCCAAAGATAATGTGCCACAAGCTGGCAGTGTATCCAGGATCTCGGCCAGTACAGCAGAGGCGTAGAAAGCTCCGACCAGAAAGATCCTAAGCTGTTGAGGAATAGGTACAAGCTCTACTAGAGGCAGGATTCATCAGAGAAGTCAAATACCCACTATGGCTAGCCAACGTCATTTTGGTGAAGAAATCAAATGGGAAGTGGCGAATGTGCACAGATTACACCGATCTCATCAAAGCTTGCCCAAGAGATCCTTATCCACTCCCAAGTATCGACGCTCTGGTGGACACCTCCTCCGGTTATAAATATCTCTCGTTCATGGACGCCTATTCGAGATACAATCAAATCCCGATGTACCCACCTAATCAAGAAAAAACCTCATTCTTAACTCCAAAAGCAAACTACTGCTACATTGTCATATGATTCGGACTCAAAAATGCAGGAGCCACCTATCAAAGATTAATGAATAAAATCTTCGCAGACCATGTCGGGAAACTCATGGAGGTATATGTGGACGACATGTTAGTAAAAACGCAAAGTGAGAAAACATTACTGTCCGACCTCGTTCATGTATTCAATACCATAAGAAAGCATGGCATGCGACTTAACCCAGCAAAATGCACCTTCACAGTAGAAACTGGCAAATTCTTGGGCTTCATGCTCACACAAAGAGGAATCGAGGCTAACCCGGACAAGTGCCAGGCCATACTCGATATGAAAAGCCTGACCTGTGTTAAAGAAGTGCAACAACTCAACGGACGACTAGCAGCCTTGTCCAGATTTCTAGCCGGATCAGCTATAAGATCTCTCCCCTTCTACACCACACTAAGAAAAGGAAAGAAGTTTGAGTGGACACCAGAGTGCGAGCAAACCTTCCAGGATTTCAAAAGATTCCTAGGATATCTACCCATCCTTACTCGACCAAGGGATGGAGAAGCACTCATATTAAACCTTGCAGTAGGAAGCCAGGCGGTAGCTTCAGCACTAGTCAGAGAAGAGGAAAGTGGACAGAAACCTATATATTTCATCAGCAAAGCACTACAAGGGTTTAAGCTGAACTATCAAAAGATAGAGAAGTTTGCCTACGCCCTCATATTAACCTCTTGACGACTTCGCCCATACTTCCAGGCTCACACCATTAAAGTTCGGACCAACCAGCCCATAAAGGGCATTCTGCAGAAAATAGATTTAGCGGGAAGAATCCTAGAGTGGGCAATCGAGTTGTCCAAATTTGACCTACAATATGAAGCTCGGACAGCCATCAAATCACAGTATCTGGCTGACTTCATTGCAGAGTACACTGACACCCCGAAAAACCCAACAAATTGGAATCTATATGTAGATGACTCTTCAAATGAAAATGGGATAATCAGGAAACCCAAATCGAACTCTTCCTGAAATTCAAGTTCCCTACTTCTAATAATCAGGCTGAGTGTGAGGCGCTATTAGCTGGTTTGAAGTTGGCTAAAGAGGTCGGAGCCTAAAAACTTGTCATCTTTAGCGATTCACAAGTTTTCACCTCAAAAATAGCAGGGACCTATCAAGCCAAAGATCCCGCTATGAAAAAGTACCTGGACAAAACCAAGGAACAACTCAAACAATTCCAAGAATACGAGATCCGATATATACCTCGGGAAAAGAATGCTCGAGCCGACGCACTCTCAAAATTAGCCAGCACCAAACCAGGGGGCAATAATAGGAGCCTCATCCAGGAAATACTGCAGAACCCATCAATCTTTGAAGAGGAAAAGATCCTAGCCATATCAGGACAGGATCAAGGATGGATGACCCCCAAAATCAGCTACCTTAAATCAGAGATACTCCCTACAGATAAGAAAGAGGCAAAGAGGTAAAAGCGGGAGGCACAGTATTACACCATCATAAACAACATCCTATGCAAGAAAGGGATTTCGACACCTCTACTAAAATGTGTACCGACCTCTAACACAAAAGTGGTCTTAGAGGAGATACATAGTGGCACATGTGGCAATCATCTCGGAGCACGAGCTCTTGCCAAGAAAGTACTCCAAGCCGGATTCTTTTGGCCGACTTTGCAGAAAAAGGCAAGCGAGTTTGTTAAGACATGTCCACCATGTCAGAAGCATGCTAACTTCCACATCGCCCCACCAGAAAAACTCATCTGCATAACATCACCTTGGCCATTTGCAAAGTGGGGACTCGACCTCCTCGGGCCCTTCCCCCAAGGATCGGGACAGGTCAAGTTCCTCATTGTAGGAGTAGACTATTTCACCAAATGGATTGAGGTGGAGACCCTAGCCAATGCTACTGCCCAAAGAAATCGAAAATTCCTATACAGGAACATTGTCACAAGGTTTGGGGTCCCTTACTCTATCACCACTGACAATGGCACTCAATTCACAGACGCAGGCTTTAGAAAGTTGGTAGCCGACTTAAAAATAAAGCACCAATTCACATTCATAGAACACCCACAAGCTAATGGTCAAGCAGAAGTGACCAATAAAGTCATACTAGCTGGGCTAAAACGGAGGCTACAAGTTGCAAAGGGCACTTGGGCTAAAGACCTCTCGCAAGTCCTATGGGCATATGGGACAATTCCACATTCCACCATAAAGGAATCACCTTTTCGATTGGCTTATGGAATGGAGGCAATAATACCGGTAAAAATTGAAGAGGAATCTCCTAGAACAATCCTCTATAGTGAAGAAGCCAACTCCAACTTCAAAGGGAAGAGCTCGACCTGCTTCCAGAAGTCCGAGAAAGAGCTCGGATCAGAAAGGAAGCGTTAAAACGCCGCATGGCCTCAAAGTACAATCAAAAGGTAGTACAGCGAAGCTTCGCCAACAATGACCTCATCATAATCCGAAATGATATCGGAACAAGTCGACCCGGAGAGGGAAAGCTGGCAGCTAACTGGAAAGAACCCTACCGAGTCAGAGAGGTACTGGGAAAAAGCTACTACAAAGTGTCCGAACTCGAGGGGCGAGAGCTACCGAGATCATGGCACGCCTGCAACATGAGAAGGTACTATAGTTAAAAGGTAATAAAACATATTAGGACAAACGTGCACTCTTTTTCCTGAAAAGGTTTTTTAATGAGGCACCAAATCAAGATCTACAAAATTACCTAGGGTAGCACCCACATGTATATATTCGCATATTTTCTATTTTGAATAAAGTTTTTCAGATTTCCTACAAAATATCTTTATCAAGACGCATTAATCTGAAAACGCAAAAATTCATTGCCCGATTATAAAGCTACAGATTGGCAAAAGTGAAAACCAAATTCACTGCCCGACGTGGTCGACAAGAATGAAAACTGAATTCATCAAAGATCGGCCAAGCGAGGATTAAACTCTACAAAATCGGCAAAATGAAAAGCGATAAAAACAGAATAATGCAAGAAGTTATAAAAGGCGATCCATGAATAGAGGCCTGACGAGGTCTGAAACAAAAATAGATTGCTAAAAATAATTTAGAATGGACCGACGCAAGAGAAGTCAGACCAGATCAAAGCGACAAAAGTTATAAAAACTAATCCCTAAAAAGAGGCCTGGCCAGTCCTAAAAAGTGGATTACTAGAAATAACTTCCAAAGAGACCGACATGAAGAAGTCAGCCCAAGCTGATTAAAGCTATAAAAAAGTTATAAAAAGTAATCCATAAAAAGAGACCTCACAAGGTCTAAAAAATGGATTACTAGAAATAACTTAGAAGGGACCGACATGAAGAAGCCGGACCAAAGCTACAAAGTTATAAAAAGTAACCCATAAAAAGAGACCTCACAAGGTCCAAAAAATAGATTAATAGAAATAACTTCCAAAGTGACCGACATGAAGAAGTCGGCCCTAGCCGATCAAAGTTACAAAAAGGTATAAAAAGTAATCCATAAAAGAGACCGGACAAAGTCCAAAAATGGATTACTAGAAATAACTTAGAAGGGACCGACATGAAGAAGTCAGCCCAAGCCAAGTAAAGCAACAGAGTTATAAAAAGTAAAACCCAGGGGATTACTAAAAATAAATCAAGACGAAAAATGTGCGCGAGAAGGAACACAACTCGGTGCGAAGAAAGCCACGACCTCACCCAAAATCAAAGCATCCAAACACAAAGGGAACCAAAAAAGAGATCGGACAGCAAAGAGCTCTGACACTCTTAAAGATTCCTAGAGGCTCCAAAAGGTTGCAAACAAACACATCAAGAAGATAAGAAGAAGCTACTATGATAAAAAGCTCAAAAGCCCACTCAAGAGTCGACCTTAAAGAGCACAAGAAGTTACTTTGTTTTTCTAAATAAAGGTTGCTAGGAAAAGCAACCAAAATATCCATGTCCAGACCACAAGATACAAAAAAAAGAGTTCAAATACCCACAAACCGGGCCATAAAAGAATCTAAATCAGAAAATTACAAAGGGTTCAAAGACTCCCCAATAGCAGCATCCCAGGGAGAATGAGGACGAGTCGCGAGAGGGACGGCATCTACGATCCCATCCAGCCGGTTCAAAATCTGGACATCAGATCCGACTCGGGATGGCCGACCTCGGTAGTAGGAGTTGAAGAAGTCGGGACTGCAGAGGCTTTGGCAGATGGCTCAGGAAGAGGGTCTACATCTACATCATCGTCATCCGAGTCGTCAGGGACAATCTTTCCATCTACTACAACGTTGTCCAGGCTGAATAGAGTGAGGTCGAGCTCGAGTGCAAGAACTCAAACCTAAGCCTTCAAATTCTCAAAAGCAGCATTCACGCTGCCCACAAGGTGGCCCTGGAGCTCAGTGCAGTAAGCCTGAACAGAATCCAACCTCCCCGTGAGCTCTACCATCTCACCATAAGTCAAGATATAACTATCCTTATGCTTCTAAGCCATCTCCTTGGCCAAATTCGCTCAAGCCACCACAGCAGTAGCTCGAGCCTTCTCACCCTCTAATTCTTTCTCCAACTTTGCCACCTTCTTCTCGAGTTCCTCCTTCAACCCCTTAATCCTATCATACTCCGACTTGGCCTCCTCCATGAAAGCTTTTGTAGCATGCACCAGAACATCCTAAGCAGTCTGGAACAAGGCCGCCCCCATATGCGCGATCTTAATGCTACTTCGGGTGATAAAATCCAAATGGCAAAGAATGGAAACATCATCCGTAGGCACGATACCGTAAGGAGCAATCTAATGATCAACAAAACCCACATCATCATAGTCGGGGGCATCAAGATTAAAAGGCTCAACAGTTTTTTGCTTCTTTGGTGGAGGACCAGCAGTAGGAGAAGAGGTAGCAGCAGAGATCTAGGGAAGGACAACCAAATGAACCTGAGGAGTCGGAATCATCCTCCTCGGCCCAGCAAAGCTCGAGATCGGCTTCTTGGGAGGAACTTGAGAAGATCCCTCCCTTGCAGCCTTAGACGAGATATTCTGAGCAGCGGTAGCTTTCCTCGCCTTTTTGAAAGCCTTCATAGAGTCATTGCATTTAACCATCTCTGAAAAAATACAAGACCAAAGTTACAAACCGGAAAGAAAGGAGTAAAACTCAATGAAATAAAGAAGCACAAACAGATACAAAGGAAATCGGCCACTACCCAGCACATCCCGGAGAAGGGAGGGATCCCCTAATAATTTCTTTGTATTAAGATGAGGAGGCTGCCTCCAAATATCTTCCAAAATATTTACAAAAGCCTGCTCAACCCCATCAAGTATCTCCCACGAGTATTGAGACAAAACAACATTCTTTTGCCAACACAAGGGGAAGGTAGGCTCATTATTCGCTTTCAAGAAAAATGGTCGAGCTCCCTCAACAGCTCGGACCTTAAAAAAGTAATTCTTAAAGTCCCTAAAGGACTCATCATACATAGCAAACACTTTATGTCCCTGAGCAGACCAAAAGGAAATCCAAGAAGCTTTCTTTTTCGAGAAGATCCCGGGCTTAGTCAAAATGAAAAGATAAAGAAAGAGAGTTTGAGAAGGTTTGACATCCAATTCTTGGCAAAGCAATTGAAAAATCTTAACAAAACCCCATAAATTAGGATGGAGCTGGGACGGAGCTACATTACACGACCACAGCAAGTCAGTCTCGAAAGAAGTAAAAGGCAGGGTAATATTCATCTGGCTAAAAAAGTAATCGTAAGCATAGAAGAAGGGGTGTTCCCCCTGGGTGAGAGAAGGAAAGCAAACATTCTCATCAGAATCCAGTGCCACCAACTCGTAGTTCTTCTCCTGATCTCTACTTCTATAGATTCGATGATATTTTCTAAGCTCCACACAGAACTCAAAATTCACTACGGAAACACACATCAGGATGAGGGAGTCTAGCCAGTCCGACATGCCCTCAGGGACCTTGGAGAATATCTCAACAATATTTTTGCGAGAAGACATGGGTCAACTAGTCCTACAGTAAGAAAAAGGAGAGGGTTACTAAAACAAAACAGCTCAGGCAAGTCAAGAAAGCAGCTCGGACAAAATGCGGATATAACTCGACCTAAGGCATATAGGACAGAAACAACAGCAAAAGAAAAACCACCCAGGACTCACATCAAAGTCCACGGACATCCTTTGGAGGAAGTAACAAAGCAAGGATTCAGGAAAAATTTTACAAATCCAAATTTAACCACAAAGTGTCATCAAAGTTACCATCTTTTAGCCTATCAGCAAAGGGAACTATCAACATCAAACATAACAAAATGGAAATCATCAAAAGGTACAATCTTTTTTCCGAGATCAAACAATTCGTTGTTTCGAAAAGCGCAAAAAACAAAAGAATGCAGATGCGCTAAATGACATACAAAGCCCTAAACAACAGCAATCATCAGGAAACAACGAAAGGTCATGCAAGATGAAGAAGCCCTAAAAATGGCGCACATTGCAGAAATGACCAAACAAACAGTAAGTGATGAGCGGATAATTTATACGCTTTTTGGCATTGTTTTTAGGTAGTTTTTAGTAAGTTCAAGCTACTTTTAGGGATGTTTTCATTAGTTTTTATGTTAAATTCACATTTCTGGACTTTACTATGAGTTTGTGTGTTTTTCTGCGATTTCAGGTAATTTCTGGCTGAAATTGAGGGACTTGAGCAAAACTCTGATAGGAGGCTGACAAAAGGACTGCTGATGCTGTTGGAATCTGACCTCCCTGCACTCAAAATGGATTTTCTGGAGCTACAGAACTCTAAATAGGGCGTTATCAACGGCGTTGGAAAGTAGACATCCAGAGCTTTCCAGCAATATATAATAGTCCATACTTTATTCGGAAATTGACGACGTAAATTGGCGTTGAACGCCAAGTACATGCTGCTGTCGGGAGTTAAACGCCAGAAACATGTCATGATCCGGAGTTGAACGCCCAAAACACGTTATAACTTGGAGTTTAACTCCAAGAGAAGCCTCAGCTCGTGGATAGATCAAGCTCAGCCCAAGCATACACCAAATGGGCCCCGGAAGTGGATTTATGCATCAATTACTTACTCATGTAAACGCTAGTAGCTAGTCTAGTATAAATAGGATAATTTACTATTGTATTAGACATCTTTTGACAGTTTAATCTCTTGACTGTTTAGTCTTTGATCATTCGGTCTTTTGATCATTCAGGGGGGCTGGCCATTCGGCCATGCCTGAACCTTTCACTTATGTATTTTCAACGGTGGAGTTTCTGCACACCATAGATTAAGGGTGTAGAGCTCTGCTGTACCTCAAGTTTCAATACAATTACTATTACTTTCTATTCAATTCTCTTTTATTCTTATTCCAAGATATACGTTGCACAACACTTTGATGAATGTGATTATCCGTGACACTCATCATCATTCTCACATATGAACGCGCGTGACTGATAACCACTTCCATTCTACCTTAGGCCGGGCGCATATCTCTTAGATTCCCCAACAGAATCTTCGTGGTATAAGCTAGATAGATGGCGGCATTCATGGGGATCTGGAAAGTCTAACCTTGTCTGTGGTATTTCGAGTAGGATCCCGGGAATCCGAAAAGTCTAACCTTGTCTATGGTATTCCGAGTAGGATTCCGGTATTGAATGACTGTGACGAGCTTCAAACTCCTGAAGGCTGGGCGTGATGACAAACGCAAAAGAATCAAGGGATTCTATTCCAACCTGAGTGAGAACCGACAGATGATTAGCCGTGCTGTGACAGAGCATTTGGACCATTTTCACTGAGAGGATGGGATGTAGCCATCAACAAGGGTGATGCCTCCAGACGATTAGCCGTGCAGTGACAGCGCATAGGACCATTTTCCCAAGAGGATTAAAAGTAGCCATTGATGATGGTGATGCCCTACATACAGCTTGCCATGGAAAGGAGTAAGAAGGATTGGATGAAAGCAATAATAAAGTAGAGATTCGAAAGAATTCTAGCATCTCCACACGCCTATCTGAAATTCCCACTATTGATTTACATAAGTATTTCTATCCCTTTTTATTTTCTATTTATCATTAATTTTTGAAACCCATAACCATTTAATCTGCCTAACTGAGATTTACAAGGTGACCATAGCTTGCTTCATACCAACAATCTCTGTGGGATCGACCCTTACTCACGTAAGGTATTACTTGGATGACCCAGTACACTTGCTGGTTAAGCTGAATGAAGTTGTGATCATAAATTCCAATAGAGCCAATTTTTAAATCTCATGCAAATACAAAGAGGATCACAATTTCATCCACCAGTAAGCAAAGAAAAATTCAAACTTTCCAACCCTTCTAAAGCAAAATAGGTCAAAACTTTTAAAGAATCAAAAGAACAACATAGGAGAAAGAAGACCAACCTATCGCAGGGAGATAAATGCTAAAAAGAATGAAGGCAACAATGACGATGCACCAAGAAATCACCTTTTCGAACAAGGGAACGAAAACACCAGTAGGCACCTCCGAAAGTAGGGAGAAGCGCGCAAACAAAAAGACTTGGGAGCGAATGAAAAAAAATCACAGTCGCAAAGACAGAAGGGTAAAAGATGGGAGGAACAGAAAAAAGCAAAGTCTTCTCGCAAAATTCAAAATAAGAAGAGGGAAACGGCAAAAGGAAATTAATGAGTCCTTAAAAGCCTTTTCACGTTCCCTAGGAAAAATACAACGCACGATGCAAATAAACAGGAAAATGCTTCACATTCAAAGTGGAGAGGAAGTTCTACAAAGATCAATAAAAAGTGCTCGAGCTCGGCTTCTCTGAAAAGAATCGAATTCTAAAAAGTTCGACCTTAAAAAGGACCGAGCTCAAGCAAGGGCACTGTTCATGCCTTGGGTCGAGCTGTGCGACCCGGGCTGATCGAAGACAAATCGACCGACCTCTTCAGGTCAGGAATATCCGACCACTCCTCAAAAAGCTCGGCCAAATCACTAGGAAAGCCCAAAGAAGGCCCAAACAGAGGAACACGACCCAAATCCAAAGGCAGCCCAAAGCCTAGAAAGATAAGAGCGGTTCCCTCAAAGATAAGATGACTTCACTCAAAGATAAGATAAGATAATTATCTTATCTCAAGGGAAGATTATTCCACACCATTATAAATACACAGGAGCACCAAGGTATAACTCACACTCTGATCCTACGAAAAAACTGCTTAATACCCTTGCTAACTTAAGCATCGTAGTCCCTTGCAGGTACCACCACCCACCGGTGACAAAGGATCAGCACCACCGCCAAGTCCAACAAGTCGGACACAACAGCTCTGGCCAGTACAAAAGATCTCGTCCGAGAATGACCTACAGTTTCAAGTAACCCTCAGAACAACTCTCTTTTGGGATTCTATTCTGTATTGCTTTGGAGAGTACTAGGAGGAGTTTCAATAACTCTTTTACTCAACTGACCCACTTGTGCCTCCAAATTTTTTATGGAGGACCTTGTTTCTTTCATGAAACTGAGAGTGGTCTTAGATAGATCAGAGACTATGTTTGCTAAGCCAGAGAAGCTCTGCTAAGAGTTCTCTGTCTATTGCTGAGAAGATGATGGAAAAGGCTTGCTATTGCCAAACCTATTTCTCCCACCATTATTGTTGTTGAAGCCTTGTTGAGGCTTCTGTTGATCCTTCCATGAGAAATTTGGATGATTTCTCCATGAAGGATTATAGGTGTTTCCATAGAATTCTCCAATGTAATTCACCTCTTCCATTGCAGGATTCTCAGGGTCATAAGCTTCTCCCTTAGAGGAGGCTTCTTTAGCACTGCCGGATGCAGCTTCTAATCCAGTCAGATTCTGAAAAATCATATTGACTTGCTGAGTCAATATTTTGTTCTGAGCCAATATATCATTCAGAGTATCAATGTCAAGAACTCCTTTTTCTGAATCATCCTATTATTCACAGGATTTCTTTCAGAACTGTACATGAACTGGTTATTTGCAACCATCTCAATGAGTTCTTTCTTTTGCAGGGGTTTTCGATGAAGAGATCCACCAACAGAATGGTCCAATGACATATTGGACAATTCAGACAGACCATCATAGAATATACATATGATGCTCCATTCTGGAAGCATGTTAGAAGGACAACTTTTGGTTAATTGCTTGTATCTTTCCCAAGCTTCATAGAGGGATTCACATTCCTTCTATTTGAAGGTTTAGACTTCCACTCTAAGCTTGCTCATCTTTTGAGGTGGAAAGAATTCGATCAAGAAAGCATTGACCAACTTGTCCTAAGAGTTCAGGCTTTCTCTAGGTTGTGAGTCCAACCATATCCTAGCTCTGTCTCTTATAGCAAAAGGGAAAAGCATAAGTCTGTAGACCTCGGGATCAACCCCATTGGTCTTAACAGTATCACAAATTTGCAAGAATTCAGCTAAGAACTAATGAGGATCTTCCGATGGAAGTCCATGAAACTTGCAATTCTGCTGCATTAAAGAAACTAATTGAGGCTTAATCTCAAAGTTGTTTTCTCCAATGGCAGGAATTGAGATGCTTCTTCCATAGAAGTTGGAAGTTGGTGCAGTATAGTTACCAAGCATCTTCCTTGCATCTCTAGCATTGTTGTTGGGTTCGGCTACCATGTCTGCTTCTTTTTCGAAATTCTCTGTAAGGTCCTCTCCGGAGTGTTGTGCTTTAGCTTCTCTTAGCTTCTTCTTCAGAGTCCTTTCAAGTTCAGGATCAGCTTCAACAAGAATGTTTTTATCCCTGTTTCTGCTCATATAAAAGAGAAGAGAACAAAAAGAGAGTAGTGGAATCATCTATGTCACAGTATAGAGATTCCTTAATGTGTCAGAAGAAAAGAAGAATAAAGGAAAGAGGTAGAGAGAGAATAAGAAGAATTTGAACACAGAGGGAGAGAGAGGGTTCGAATTATAAGTAGAAGAGAAGTGCTAACAAATAAATAGAAAGAGATGAGAGAGAGAGTATTCAAAAATTAAAACTAAAACAATTAGTAAATTAAAAAGATTTTTGAAAAAGTCGTTAGTGATTTTCGAAAATTGGAAGTGGAAAAGTGGTTAGGTGGTTTTAAAATAGATAAGCAATAGTAATTAGTTAAAAAAGATTTGAAAATAATTTTGAAAAGATAAGAAGTTAGAAAAAAAAGGTTTTGAAATCAAAATTTAAAAAGATATGATTGAAAAAGATTTGATTGAAAAAGATATGATTTTAAAAAATATGATTGAAAAGATACGATTGAAAAAGATTTGACTTTTAAAGTTGGTGACTTGATTAACAAGAAATTAAAAGATATGATTCTAAAATTCAAAGATTGAACCTTTCTTAACAAGAAAGTAACAGACTTGCAATTTTTTGAATCAACACATTAATTGTTAGCAAGGATTTTTGAAAATGTGGAAAGATAAGATTTTAAAATTATGAATTAAAACATGAAAATTTGAAAGAATTTGAATTGGAAAAGAAATTACGTCCCTTGTGTCATCCTGGCGTTAAACGCCCAGAATGATATCTATTCTGGTGTTTAACGCCCATGTGGCTGCCTCTCAAGGCGTTTAATGCCCAGCTAGATACCCTGGCTAGCGTTAAACACCATGAATCCTTCCTTACTGAGCGTTTTTCTAAATGCCCAGAATGCTGCCCATTCTGGCTTTTAACGCCTAGAATGGTATCTTTACTGGCGTTAAACACCCAGAATAATAGCCATTCTGGCGTTTAACACCCAAATTGCCTCTTTACTAACGTTTTAACGCTAGTGAGCTTTTTTTCTCTGTGATTCTTCTGCCTTATGTTCTGAACCTTCATTTCTCTGTATTATTTACTTGAGAATTTATATTTTTTTATTTTTGAGTTTTTAATGAAGAGAGAGAAAAACATCAAAATGAAATAAAACATAAAAATGCAAGATCAAAATAAGTAATGCATGCAAGGACACTTTGACTGTCAAGATGAACACCAAGAACACTTTGAAGATCATGATGTATCAAGGACATATTTTTGAAAAATTTTAAGAAAAGAAAGACATGCAAGACACCAAACTTAGAAATTTTGAATGTTCAAACACTATGATTTTGAAAATGCATATGAAAAACAACATAAAACACAAAACAGAAAAATCATGAGATCAGACAAAGGAAATCATAAAGAACCACTCGAAGATCACAGAAAAACACAATACATGAATTTTTTTTTAAACTTGAGAAAATGTGAAAACATGCAATTGACACCAAACTTAAAATTTGACACTAGACTCAAACAAGAAACACAATTTTTTTTGGTTTTTATGATTTTATTAAATTTTTTTATTTTCTTCAAAAATAAAAATAAAAAGCTTAAACATAAAATAAAATTACCCAGTCAAAGCAATAAGATGAACCGTCAGTTGTCCAAACTCGAACAAACCCCGGCAACGGCGCCAAAAACTTGGTGCACGGAATTGTGATCACACTTTTCACAATTCCGCACAACTAACCAGCAAGTGCACTGGGTCGTCCAAGTAATACCTTACATGAGTAAGGGTCGATCCCACGGAGATTGACGGCTTGAAGCAAGCTATGGTCATCTTGTAAATCTCAGTCAGGTAGATTCAAATGGTTATGAGGATTTGATAATTAAAAGATAAATAAAACGAAAAATAGCATAGAGATACTTATGTAATCATTGGTGGGAATTTCAGATAAGCGTTTGGAGATGCTTTGTTGCTTCTGAACCTCTACTTTCCTATTGTCTTCATCCAATCATACGTCTGATGAGCGGATAATTTATACGCTTTTTGGCATTGTTTTTATATAGTTTTTAGTAAGTTTAAGCTACTTTTAGGGATGTTTTCATTAGTTTTTATGTTAAATTCACATTTCTGGACTTTACTATGAGTTTGTGTGTTTTTCTGTGATTTCAGGTAAATTCTGACTGAAATTGAGGGATTTGAGCAAAACTCTGAAAGAGGCTGACAAAAGGACTGCTGATGCTGTTGGATTCTGACCTCCCTGCACTCGAAATGGATTTTCTGGAGCTACAGAACTCCAAATGGCGCGCTCTCAACGGCGTTGGAAAGTAGACATCCAGGGCTTTCCAGCAATATAATAGTCCATGCTTTATTCGAATAATGACGACGTAACTTGGCGTTAAACGCCAAGTTCATGCTGCTGTCTGGAGTAAAACGCCAGAAAAACGTCATGATCCGGAGTCAAACGCCCAAAACACATCATAACCTGAAGTTTGACGCCAAGAAATGCCTCTACACGTGGATTGATCAAGCTCAGCCCAAACACACACCAAGTGGGCCCCGGAAGTGGATTTATGCATCAATTACTTACTCATGTAAACCCTAGTAGCTAGTCTAGTATATATAGGACCTTTTACTATTGTATTAGACATCCTGGATTGTATTTTCTATCCTGTGATCACGTTTAGGGGGCTGGCCATTCGGCCATGCCTGGACCTCTTGCTTATGTATTTTCAACGGTGGAGTTTCTGCACACCATAGATTAAGGGTGTGGAGCTCTGCTGTACCTCAAAGATTAATGAAGTTCTATTTTCTTTTATTCAATTCTCTATCTTATTCTTACTCCAAGATATTCATTCGTACCCAAGAACATGATGAATGTGATGAGCTAATAACTCTCATCATCATTCTCACTTATGAGCGCGCGTGATTGACAACCACTTACGTTCTACATGCAACACAAGCTTGAATGTGTATCTCTTAGATTCCCCAACAGAATCTTCGTGGTATAAGCTAGATGGATGGCGGCATTTATCTGGATCCGGAAAGTCCAACCTTGTCTGTGGTGTTCCGAGTAGGATCCTGGGAATCCGGAAAGTCTCACCTTGTCTGTGGTATTCCGAGTAGGATTCCGTTCATGAATGACTGTGACGTGCTTCAAACTTTAACCTGCTGGGCGTTAGTGACAAACGCAAAAGAGGGATTCTATTCCAGTAGGAGCGGGAACCAACCGGTGATTGGCCGTACTGTGACAGAGTGCGTGCATTAGCTTTCACTGCGAGGATGGGATGTAGCTATCAACCATGGGTGATGCCTCCAGACTGGTTAGCTGTGCGAGTGACAGCCGCACAGGTTATTTCCCCGAGAGGAATGAAAGTAGCCACAGCTGATAGTGAACCCCTATACAAAGCTTGCCATGGAAAGGAGTAAGAAGGATTGGGTAGAAGGAATAGGAGAGCAGGCGTCCTAGAGCTCTACAGCATCTCCATTCCGCTTATCTGAAATTCCTACCAATGAATCTACATAAGTATTTCTATCCCTTTTATTATTCCTTTTTATTTATTATTTATTCCAATAACCATCAATCAATTTTATCCTCCTGACTGAGATTTACAAGGTGACCATAGCTTGCTTCATACCAACAATCTCTGTGGATTCGACCCTTACTCACGTAAGGTTATTACTTGGACGACCCAGTACACTTGCTGGTTAGTTGAACGGAGTTGTGAATTCCAATAAAGAAAACCTCACACAGGTGCTGCTCCTTAGAAGCCTTCATCTCAAAATAATTAGAACATGGCAGTGCCATAATAATAATTCCATACAAAGACAAACAACTTGAACAGAATAGTGATCACAATTTCGTCCACCAAGTTTTTGGCGCCGTTGCCGGGGATTGTTCGAGTATGGACAACTGACGGTTCATCTTGTTGCTCAGATTAGGTAATTTTCTTTTCAAAAATCTTTTTCAAAATTTTTCTTTGATTTTTCGTGTTTTTAAACTTTATTTTCGAAAAATAATAATAAAAATCCAAAAAAATTAGAAAATCATAAAAAATCAAAAATATTTTATGTTTCTTGTTTGAGTTTTGAGTTAAATTTTAAGTTTGGTGTCAATTGCATGCTTTTTAAAATTTTTCTTGCATTTTTTCAAAAATCTCATGCATTCATAGTGTTCTTCATGATCTTCAAGTTGTTCTTGACAAGTCTTCTTGTTTGATCTTGATGATTTCTTGTTTTGTGTTGTTTGTTGTTTTTCATGTGCATTTTTGCATTCATATTTTCCATGCATTAAAGATTTCAAGTTTGGTGTCTTGCATGTTTTCTTTGCATTAAAAATTTTTCAAAATTATGTTCTTGATGTTCATCATGATCTTCATAGTGTTCTTGGTGTTCATCTTGACATTCATAGCATTCTTGCATGCATCTTGTGTTTTGATCCAAAATTTTCATGTTTTGGGTCATTTTTTTGTTTTTCCTTAAAAATTTAAAAATCAAAAATATCTTTTCCTTATTTCCCTCCAAATTTCGAAAATTTGGGATTGACTTGGTCAAAAATTTTCAAAATTAGTTGTTTCTTACAAGTCAAGTCAAAATTTCAATTTTAAAAATCTTATATTTTCAAAATCTTTTTCAAAATCATATCTTTTTCAATTTTTTTTTTATTATTTTCGAAAATTTCAAAAAAATATTTTCAAATTATTTTCAAAATCTTTTTCTTATCTTTATATGTAATTTTCGAAAATTAGCTAACAATTAATGTGATTGGTTCAAAAATTTGAAGTTTGTTACTTTCTTGTTAAGAAAGGTTCAATCTTTAAAGTTCTAGAATCTTATCTTGTAGTTTCTTGTTAGTTAAGTCTTTTTAAAAATTAAATCTTTTTCAAAATATCTTTTTCTTAAAATTTTTATTTTATCTTTATCTTATCTTTTTCAAAAATTTTTATTTTTCAAAATTTGATTTCAAAATGTCTTATCTAACTTCTTATCTTCTTATCTTTTTAAATTTTGATTTCAAAATCTTTTTCAATCAATTAACTAACTTTTTGTTTATTACTTATCTTTTTCAAAACCACCTAACTACTTCTCCCTCCTCTATTTTCGAAAATATCTCTTTCCTTTTTCAAAAATTCTTTTTAATTAATTAATTGTTTCATGTTTTAATTTTAATTACAATTTATTTTTATTTTTCGAAATCACTAACTTCTTTTTCAAAATTATTTTCAAAATCTCTCTTCTTTTTTTTTCCTCTTCTATTTAATTAATTAATTACTAACACTTCTCTTCACCTCTCTTCTTTTAAAAACCGAACCCCCTTCTTCATTCTTCTACCTCTTTCTTTTTCTACTAACATAAAGGAATCTCTATACTGTGACATAGAGGATTCCTTTTTCTTTTCTTGTTTTCTTCTCTTTCATATGAGCAGGAACAAGGATAAAGGCACTCTTGTTGAAATTGATCCAGAACCTGAAAGGACTCTGAAGAGAAAATTAAAAGAAGCTAAATTACAACAATCCAGAAACAACCTTTCAGAAACATTAGCACAAGAGGTGATGGCCGAAAATAATAATAATAATGCAAGGAGAATCCTTGGTGACTTCACAAAGCCAACATCCAAGTTTGATGGAAGAAGCATCTCCATTCCTGCCATTGGAGCCAATAACTTTGAGCTTAAGCCTCAATTAGTTGCTTTAATGCAACAAAACTGCAAGTTTTATGGACTTCCATCTGAAGATCCTTACCAGTTTTTAACTGAGGTCTTGCAGATCTGTGACACTGTAAAGACAAATGGAGTTAATCCTGAAGTCTACAGACTCTTGCTTTTCCCTTTTGCTGTAAGAGACAGAGCTAGAGTATGGTTGGATTCACAACCCAAAGATAGCCTGGACTCATGGGATAAGCTGGTCACTGCATTCTTAGATAAGTTCTTTCCTCCTCAAAAGCTGAGCAAGCTGAGAGTGGATGTTCAAACCTTCAAACAAAAAGATGGTGAATCCCTCTATGAAGCTTGGGAAAGATACAAGCAGCTGACCAAGAGATGTCCATCTGACATGTTTTCAGAATGGACCATATTAGATATATTCTATTATGGTCTCTCTGAATTTTCGAAAATGTCATTGGACCATTCTGCGGGTGGATCTATTCACCTGAAGAAAATGCCTGAAGAGGCTCAAGAACTCATTGACATGGTTGCAAACAACCAGTTCATGTACACATCTGAGAGGAATTCCGTGAATAATGGGGTACCTCAGAAGAAAGGAGTTCTTAAAATTGATGCTCTAAATGCCATATTGGCTCAGAACAAAGTGTTGACTCAACAGGTCAACATGATCTCTCAAAATCTGAATGGATTGCAACATGCATCCAACAGTACTAGAGAGGCAGCTTCTGAAGAAGCTTATGATCCTGAAAACCCTGCCATGGCAGAGGTTAATTACATGGGTGAACCTTATGGAAACACCTATAACTCATCATGGAGAAATCATCCTAATTTCTCCTGAAAGGATCAACAAAAACCTCAACAAGGTTTTAACAATGGTGGACGCAACAGGCTGAATAATAGTAAGCCATATCCATCATCTTCTCAGCAACAGACAGAGAATTCTGAACAAGATAATTCTAATTTAGCTAATATTGTCTCTGATCTGTCAAAGGCCACTTTCAGTTTCATGAATGAAACAAGATCCTCCATTAGAAATCTGGAGGCACAAGTGGGCCAGCTGAGTAAGAAAGTTATTGAAACTCCTCCCAGTACTCTCCCAAGAAATACAGAAGAAAATCCAAAAGGAGAATGCAAGGCCATTGACATAGTCAAAGTGGCCGAACGTACAAAGGAGAAGGAGGACGAAAATCCTAGTGAGGAATACCTCCTGGGACGTTCCTCAAGCAAGAAGGAGTTTCCTATTAAGGATCCTGAGGAATCTGAGGCCCATCTAGAGACCATAGAAATTCCTTTAATTCTCCTTCTGCCAGTCATGAGCTCTGAAGAATATTCATCCTCTGAAGAGAATGAAGATGTGACTGGAGAGCAAGTTGCTCAATATTTAGGAGCTATCATGAAACTGAATGCCAAGTTATTTGGTAATGAGACTTGGGAAAGTGAACCTCCCTTGCTCATTAGTGAACTGGATACTTGGATTCAGAGAACTCTACCTCAAAAGAAACAAGATCCTGGCAAGTTCTTAATACCTTGCACCATTGGCACCATGAGCTTTGAAAAAGCTCTATGTGATCTTGGATCAGGAATAAATCTTATGCCACTCTCTGTAATGGAGAAGCTGGGAATCATTGAGGTACAACCTACCTTGTTCTCATTACAACTGGCAGATAAGTCAGTGAGGCAAGCATATGGATTAGTAGAGGATGTACTAGTGAAGGTTGAAGGCCTTTACATCCCTACTGATTTCATTATCCTAGACACTAGGAAGGAAGATGATGAATGCATCATCCTAGGAAGACCTTTCCTAGCCACAGCAGGAGCTGTGATAGATGTCAACAGAGGTGAATTAGTCCTTCAATTGAATGGAGAATACCTTGTGTTTCAGGCACATGGCAATCCCTCTGTGACAAAAGAGAGTAAGCAAGAAGAGCTTCTCTCAGTTCAGAGTCAAGAAGAGCCCATGCAGTCAAACTCTAAGTTTGGTGTTGTGAGGCCACAACCAAACTCTAAGTTTGGTGTCCAAACCCCATATCCAAACTCTAAGTTTGGTGTTGGGAATACCACACTTAAGTTGACCTGATCACCTTGTGGCTCCATGAGAGCCACTGTCAAGCTATTGACATTAAAGAAGCGCTTGTTGGGAGGCAACCCAATTTTATTTATCTAATTTTATTTTATTTTGTTTTGGTGTTATTTTTGTGTTGAACTAGGTACATGATCATGAGGAGCCACGAAAAAAATAAAAAAAAAAATTAAAAACAGAGTCAAAAACAGAAGAAAAAAATTTTCACCCTGGAGGACGCACGGGCTGGCGTTCAGCGCCCAGAAGGAGCATCTGGCTGGCGTTCAACGCCAGAACAGAGCATCTTTCTGGCGCTGAACGCCCAAAACAAGCTACATTCTGGCGTTTAACGCCAGAATGCGCACACAGAGGACAATCTGGCGCTGAACGCCAGAAACAAGCATGAAACTGGCGTTCAACGCCAGAAACATGCATAACATGGGCGTTTAACGCCCAGAACTAGCATCAATGGGCGTTTGAACGCCAGAATGTTGCATGAAGGCACGTTACATGCCTATAGGGTGAAGGAATGGTATTTCTTTTCACCTCAGAATCTGTGGACCCCACAGGATCCCCACCTCAGGATCTGTGGACCCCACAGGATCCCCACCTACCTTTTCTTTTAATCCTATTCACACTCTCCCAATCCAAATCTCATTCTCAATGTCACCCTTCCCAAAAACCTTCATCAATCACCTCAACTCCTCTTCTCAATTACCCCATTCACCATTCACATCAACCTCCTCTTCCCCATAAACCCGACCTACCTCCATCAAATTCAAATTCAATTTTCACACAACACAAATCCACATTCTCCAACATAGCCGAACCCTCTCCTCTCCCTCTCTACCATCTTTTCTTCTTCTTCTTCTACTCTTCTCTTCTTTTTGCTTGGGGACAAGCAAATTTTAAGTTTGGTGTGGTAAAAAGCCTAAGCTTTTTTATTTTTCATTCACCATCAATGGCACCTAAGACCGGAGTTTCCTCAAAGAAAGGAAAAGGGAAAGCAAAAGCTTCTTCCTCCGAGTCATGGGAGAAGGAGAGATTCATCTCCAAGAGCCATCAAGACCACTTCTATGATGTTGTGGCAAAGAAGAAAGTGATCCCTGAGGTCCCTTTCAAGCTCAAGAAAAATGAGTATCCGGAGATCCGACATGAAATTCAAAGAAGAGGTTGGGAAGTCTTAGCCAACCCCATGCAACAAGTCGGAATTCTCATGGTTCAAGAGTTCTATGCCAATGCATGGATTACTAGGAACCATGACCAAAGTATGAACCCAAGCCCAAAGAATTATCTCACAATGGTTAGGGGGGAAATACTTGGATTTCAGTCCGGAAAATATGAGGTTGGCGTTTCATTTGCCTATGATGCAAGGTGATGAACACCCCTACACAAGAAGGGTCAACTTTAACCAAAGGTTGGACCAAGTCCTTATGGACATATGTGTGGAAGGCGCCCAATGGAGAGTAGACTCCAAAGGCAAGCCAGTCCAACTAAGAAGACTGGACCTCAAGCCTGTAGCTAGAGGATGGTTGGAGTTCATTCAAAGATCCATCATCCCCACAAGCAACCGATCTGAAGTTACTGTGGATCGGGCCATCATGGTTCATAGCATCATGATTGGTGAAGAAGTAGAGGTTCATGAAGTCATAGCCAATGAACTCTACAAAATAGCTGACAAGCCTTCATACATGGCACGGCTAGCATTCCCTCACCTCATATGCCATCTATGTTATTCAGCTGGAGTTATCATAGATGGAGATGTCTCCATTGAAGAAGACAAGCCCATCACCAAGAAAAGGATGGAGCAATCAAGAGAAGTTCCTCACGGCCTCCAAGAAGAACATGAGGAAGTGCATCATCAACAAATGCCTCAAGGAATGCACTTTCCTCCTAACAACTATTGGGAGCAACTTAGCACCTCCTTGGAAGATTTGAGCCATAATGTTGAACAATTAAGGGTGGAACACCATGAACACGCCCTCACTCTCCAAGAAATAAGAGAAGATCAAAAAGCAATGAGGGAGGAGCAACAAAGGCAAGGAAGGGACATAGAAGAGTTGAAGAACATCATTGGTCCTTCAAGAAGAAGACGCCACTAAGGTGGACTCATTCCTTGTTCTTTATTTCTTTCTATTTTCGGTTTTTAATGCTATGTTTATTTATGTTTTTGTGTCTCTACTTCATGATCATTAGTATGTAAACCATGCCTTAAAGCTATGAAATAAAATCCATTAGTCCTTCACCTCTCTTAAAAGAAAAATGCTTTAATTCAAAAGAACAAGAAGTACATAATTTTCGAAATTATTAGTGAATTTAGTTTAATTATATTGATGTGGTGGCAATAATTTTTGTTTTCTGAATGAATGATTGAACAGTGCATATGTCTTTTGATCTTGTTGTTTATGAGTGTTTAAAATTGTTGGTTCTTGAAAGAATGATGAACAAAGAGAAATGTTATTGATGATCTGAAAAACATCATGAAATTGATTCTTGAAGCAAGAAAAAGCAGTGAAAAAGGAAGCTTGCGAAAAAAAAAAATGGAGCTAAAAAGAGTATATAGAAAAAGAAGGAGCAGTAGAAAAAGCCAATAGCCCTTAAAACCAAAAGGCAAGGGTAAAAAGGATCCAAGGCTTTGAGCATCAATGGATAGGAGGGCCCAAGGAAATTAAATCCGGGCCTAAGCGGCTAAATCAAGCTGTCCCTAACCATGTGCTTGTGTCATGAAGGTCCAAGTGAAAAGCTTGAGACTGAGTGGTTAAAGTCGTGATCCAAAGCAAAAGAGTGTGCTTAAGAGCTCTGGACACCACTAATTGGGGACTTTAGCAAAGCTAAGTCACAATCTGAAAAGGTTCACCCAGTTATGTGTCTGTGGCATTTGTGTATCTGGTGGTAATACTGGAAGACAAAATGCTTAGGGCCACAGCCAAGACTCATGAGTAGCTGTGTTCAAGAATCAACATGCTTAACTAAGAAAGTCAATAACACTATCCCAAATTCTAAATTCCCCCAGAGACGCCAATACCTCTAAACTACAAAGGAAAAAGTGAGATGCCAAAGCTGTTCAGAAGCAAAAAGCTACAAGTCCCGCTCATGTAATTAAATTAATATTCATTGATATTTTGGACTTTATAGTATATTCTCTTCTTTTTATCCTAGTTGATTTTCAGTTGCTTAGGGACAAGCAACAATTTAAGTTTGGTGTTGTGATGAGCGGATAATTTATACGCTTTTTGGCATTGTTTTTATATAGTTTTTAGTAAGTTTAAGCTACTTTTAGGGATGTTTTCATTAGTTTTTATGTTAAATTCACATTTCTGGACTTTACTATGAGTTTGTGTGTTTTTCTGTGATTTCAGGTAAATTCTGACTGAAATTGAGGGATTTGAGCAAAACTCTGAAAGAGGCTGACAAAAGGACTGCTGATGCTGTTGGATTCTGACCTCCCTGCACTCGAAATGGATTTTCTGGAGCTACAGAACTCCAAATGGCGCGCTCTCAACGGCGTTGGAAAGTAGACATCCAGGGCTTTCCAGCAATATATAATAGTCCATGCTTTATTCGAATAATGACGACGTAACTTGGCGTTAAACGCCAAGTTCATGCTGCTGTCTGGAGTAAAACGCCAGAAAAACGTCATGATCCGGAGTCAAACGCCCAAAACACGTCATAACCTGAAGTTTGACGCCAAGAAATGCCTCTACACGTGGATTGATCAAGCTCAGCCCAAACACACACCAAGTGGGCCCCGGAAGTGGATTTATGCATCAATTACTTACTCATGTAAACCCTAGTAGCTAGTCTAGTATATATAGGACCTTTTACTATTGTATTAGACATCCTGGATTGTATTTTCTATCCTGTGATCACGTTTAGGGGGCTGGCCATTCGGCCATGCCTGGACCTCTTGCTTATGTATTTTCAACGGTGGAGTTTCTGCACACCATAGATTAAGGGTGTGGAGCTCTGCTGTACCTCAAAGATTAATGAAGTTCTATTTTCTTTTATTCAATTCTCTATCTTATTCTTACTCCAAGATATTCATTCGTACCCAAGAACATGATGAATGTGATGAGCTAATAACTCTCATCATCATTCTCACTTATGAGCGCGCGTGATTGACAACCACTTACGTTCTACATGCAACACAAGCTTGAATGTGTATCTCTTAGATTCCCCAACAGAATCTTCGTGGTATAAGCTAGATGGATGGCGGCATTTATCTGGATCCGGAAAGTCCAACCTTGTCTGTGGTGTTCCGAGTAGGATCCTGGGAATCCGGAAAGTCTCACCTTGTCTGTGGTATTCCGAGTAGGATTCCGTTCATGAATGACTGTGACGTGCTTCAAACTTTAACCTGCTGGGCGTTAGTGACAAACGCAAAAGAGGGATTCTATTCCAGTAGGAGCGGGAACCAACCGGTGATTGGCCGTACTGTGACAGAGTGCGTGCATTAGCTTTCACTGCGAGGATGGGATGTAGCTATCAACCATGGGTGATGCCTCCAGACTGGTTAGCTGTGCGAGTGACAGCCGCACAGGTTATTTCCCCGAGAGGAATGAAAGTAGCCACAGCTGATAGTGAACCCCTATACAAAGCTTGCCATGGAAAGGAGTAAGAAGGATTGGGTAGAAGGAATAGGAGAGCAGGCGTCCTAGAGCTCTACAGCATCTCCATTCCGCTTATCTGAAATTCCTACCAATGAATCTACATAAGTATTTCTATCCCTTTTATTATTCCTTTTTATTTATTATTTATTCCAATAACCATCAATCAATTTTATCCTCCTGACTGAGATTTACAAGGTGACCATAGCTTGCTTCATACCAACAATCTCTGTGGATTCGACCCTTACTCACGTAAGGTTATTACTTGGACGACCCAGTACACTTGCTGGTTAGTTGAACGGAGTTGTGAATTCCAATAAAGAAAACCTCACACAGGTGCTGCTCCTTAGAAGCCTTCATCTCAAAATAATTAGAACATGGTAGTGCCATAATAATAATTCCATACAAAGACAAACAACTTGAACAGAATAGTGATCACAATTTCGTCCACCAACGTCCTACCTTCCATGGCAAGTTGTATGATCCTCTCAGTGAAAATAGTCTGGCTACGATTTCTGTACGGCTAATCAACTGTCGGATTTCTCCTCTCGAATGAAAAATACCAGGCATAGCTACCGTAGTGCTAATCATCTTTCGGTTCTCACTTATGTTGGAATAGGATCCCTTTATCCTTTTGTACACTGTCACTGCGCCCAACAGTCGTGAGTTTGAAGCTCGTCATAGTAATCCCGTCTTAGATCCTACTCGGAATACCACAGACAAGGTTTAGACTTTCCGGATATCAGGAATGCTGCCAATTGTTTCTAGCCTATACGACGAAGGTTCTAATCTCATATTCGAATGCTCTGTTGTCAGGAGAGACGATGTGAATTGCGAATCAAAGACCCAAGAGAATATACTCCTTCTGTTGTCCAATGACTACGTTGAACATCATGTAGACCGCTTGTGGTTCTCAGGCACGCGGATCATGGCTAAGCGAGTAACGAAGATAATAGGTGATTGTCACGGGTCACCCCTTCATTCTGACTTAACTAAATTAAGTACGAGAGTATATCTTAGAGAAGAAGTAGGCGTGAATTGAAAGAAAAATAATAGTACTTGCATTAATTCATGAAGAACAGCAAAGCTCCTCACCTTAATCTATGAGGTGTAGAAACTCCACCGTAGAAAATACATAAGAGAAGAAGGTCTAGGCATGGCCGAATGGCCAGCCTCCCCTAAACGTGAAAAATGATCTAAAGTGATCAAAAAGCTCCCCAAAAGTCTCCAATATAATAGTCAAAAGTGCTATTTATACTAAACTAGTAACCTAGGTTTACAGAAAATGAGTAGATAGTGTAGAAATCCACTTCCGGGGCCCACTTGGTGTGTGCTTGGGCTGAGCTTTGAAGCTTTCATGTGCATAGGCCATCGTTGGAGTTAAATGCCAGCTTAGATTCCAGTTTGGGCGTTTAACTCAAGTTCTGGTGCCAGTTCTGGCGTTTTACGCCAGAAAAGGGTCTCTAGTGGGCGTTTGGATGCCAGTTTGGGCCGTCAAATCTCGGGAAAAGTATAGACTATTATACATTGCTGGAAAGCCCAAGATTTCTACTTTCCAACGCAACTAAGAGCGCACCAATTGGGCTTCTGTAACTCCAGAAAATCCACTTCGAGTTCAAGAGGGTCAAAATCCAACAACATCTGCAGTCCTTTCTCAGCCTCTGAATTAGATTTTGCTCAGGTCCCTCAATTTCAGCCAGAAAATACCTGAAATCACAGAAAAATACCCAAACTCATAGTAAAGTCCAGAAATGTGATTTTTGCATAAAAACTAATAAAACTATACTAAAAAGTAACTAAAACATACTATAAACTACCTAAAAACAATGCCAAAAGTGTATAAATTATCTGCTCATCACATTCCCAAATCAAAGTGTTGGTAGGATTATATGTCACTATATCCATCCAAATACCAATCCTGTTCAGCATGAGAAAGCGTTTCTAGCATGATCTCCTCATTCCTCTTCCAAGGTTCCGAGGAGATCCAATTATGGAGAGCCTCTTTTCCAAGATGACTAACCAATTGGATGAAGATCGAAAGCTTTCTAGTAAAATCAAGAGAAAAGAAAGAAGAAGAAGAATGAAAACTACAATTGATCCATGAAATTACAACAGAGCTCCTTAACCCAATGAAAAGGGGTTTAGTTGTTCATAGCTCTGGAAATGGAAAGCAGAAATGAAAAGTGCATTGTAAAGTAAACTAAATTGCAGAGAAAGTAAATATACAGAGTGTTTACAATTCTTGGATCCCCAGATCCCAATTCTCTAATTCCCACTTCTAGTTCAAAACTACTCCTATATATACTACTCTTCTAATCTTCTATCATCTCTGCAAGTCTTGGATATGGGCCTTTGATCTTCAGTTGAAGCAGTTACAGAGTTCAGTGGGCTTAGCTTTGCTTGCAGAAAGAAGTTGAGTCAGGCACGGTTTGCGTTAGTCAAGGCGTTAGTGGTGTTAACGTTTAAGTGTAAATCCTGGCTCGAAGACGTTAGTGCCACTAACTTTGTCACTAACTTTCCAACCCATTTGAGCTACATTAACTTACACGTTAGTGGCACTAACGTGGCCATTAATGCAGCCTTTCCTAACCTTTGATAGCGTTATTGGTGCTAACTTTGCCAATAACGCTACAGCCTTGCTTTTCTCCCACGTTAATGGCCCATGTTAGTGTTACTAATGTGGCCACCAACGTAGGCATGCAATGACACGCAGACATTAGAGACACTAACTTTGTCACTAACGTTACAAAACTCCTTCCCTTCCACAGTAATGCTCACGTTAATGGCATTAACGTGGCCACTAACGTAGGCATATTGGCTATCTCTAACGTTAGTGACAAAGTTAGTGTCACTAATGTTGGCTTCTTATACTCATTGCTCCACGTTACCTCCTATGTTAGTGACACTAACGTGGCCCCTAACGTGGGTCAACATGGCCTGGTCCAATGTTAGTGACAAAGTTAGTGTCACTAACATTGGCGATCCTTTTTGCTCCACGTCAGAGCTCACATTAATGGCGTTAACATGGCTTTTAACGTGGTTGTTTGTGGCCTTTGCATCGTTATTGGTGTTAACTTTACCACTAACGTTGGAGCTTCTTCTTCTTCCACGTTAGTCTCTACGTTAGTGCAACTAACGTGGGTTAAGATGGCCTTTAAAGACGTTAGTGGTGTTAACTTTACCACTAACGTTGCAAGCTTGCTCCCTTTCCACGTTAGTGACCACGTTAGTGGTACTAACGTGGTTACTAACGTGGCTCTTCTATGCTTTATTTGGCCTGAAATCAAACAAACAAGGTGCATCAAATCTTTGTTCTAGATTATGAGATCATGCATCATCTAAATTGGCATTCAATTCATGAATTATTCTCATGAAATCATGTAAAATTCACAATGTTTGCTTAAATCAAGATGTAAGTGCATATTCACCCAAAAACTTGCTTATTACCTAAGAAAATGCATGAAACTACCTAAAATATGTAAAGAAAAGGCTAGCGAAACTGGCCAAGATGCCCTGGCATCAGGAATCGCACGGAGGTAAGGTTGGCGAACGTTGTGGGATACAGCGGTGTGATTAGTTAGAAATCCTCTAAGTTTAGATAACCCTGGTTTAGGGTTTAAGTTCTTTTATTTATTTTGTTCTAAGCTTGAATATCCGTATGTGATGTGGAGTTCTAGGATTGCCTTCGGCGTCCCGGAGCCTTACATCTTATATCATTGGGCATGGTTACCATACTGAGAACCTCCGATTCTCATTCCATACATTGTTGTTGTTTTCATATGCAGGTCGTAATCTACTTCGGTAAGATTACGGATATGATGATTGATGAACGAAATTTTGTGTGGTTTAGAATTCACAAATAAATTCTCATTGCAAGTATAGTTTCTAGACCAATAATAATCCCTTCAGACAAAAATTTGTTTGTCACAAGTACAAACCCAATAAAATTAAACCAAAGTATTTAAACCTCGGGTCGTCTCTCAAGAAATTTTATGATATTTTCTGAGAAATTTTTGAATAAGGAGTGGAAAAATAAATAATTATAATCTAGAGCAATGAAAATTAACAAAAGGTTTTATGTAATTAAAATAAAAAGCCTTGGCTAAGAGAAGAATAATCGAAAGTTCTATCCTTGTTGGCTTCCCAAGATTAATAATAATAGGTTGTTGTTTCTACTTAGTTAACCCTCAACGAATGAAGGAAAGTCAAGTAGTTAAGCTAACTCCAGTTCACATGTCCTAATCCTCTCCCTTGGGAAGGATTAGCATTAGTGACTAGAGAGCCAGCCAACAATTTCAAATTACAATTAAACTCTTGAGTGTTACAACTCAAGGGTCTCCAAATATTAATCAAATCCAAAGCCAAGTTTGAAGCCTGCTCTATTGACATGGATGCCAATTTCGCATGCATGTAAAGGGGGTAGGAAGAAGACATGGTAACAAAACTCAATTGAAAATAATCAACAAATAAAGAAATTAAATAGAAAAGTACTCTTGCATAAATAATTTCCAAAATTGAAGATATCCATATGTAACTCTGAATAAAGTAAATGAGGATTAAAAGAGTAAGGAAATAGAAAACAAACTAGATTGATATAAACTTCAACGGAGGTAGTAACTCTATCAATATCCAACTCAAAAGCATAAAACTAGGAATCCTAAAACATAGAGAGACTTTAGAAACTAAATCTAAAACCTAAAATTATGAATAATGAGAAGTGTCCTTACATTCCCCCACTCTGCAGCCTCTAATCTGTGTTTTTCATGCTTCGAACTGGGCCAAAACCAGCCCATAAATAGCCCCCAGTGATTTCTGATACGCTGAACTTTCGCACAATCCACGCGTACGAGTTCTTTGCACGAGCGCGTCCCTAAACACCAAATAAACTATGACAAATTATGTATCTTTGTAAAGCCCCAGATGTTATCTTTCCAACGCAACTAAAACCGCATCATTTTCATCTCTGTAGCTCAAGTTATGATCAACTGAGTACGAAGAGGTCAAGGCTGACAGCTTTGCATTTCCTTCAGCTTCTAGTATTCCTTCCACTTTTGCATGCTTCATTTCCATCCTCTAAGTCATTCCTGCCCTGTAATCTCTAAAAACACTTAACACACATATCACGGCATCGAATGGTAATAAGTGAGGATTAAAATTAGCTAAATTATGACCAAAAAAACATGTTTTCAATCATAGCACAAAATCAGGAAGGGAAATGTAAAACATGCAATTTACATGAATAAGTGTGAGAATAGTGGATAAAATCCACTCAATTAAGCACAAGATGTACCATGAAATGGTGGTGCATCAAATCTTCCTACACTTAAACATTAGCATGTCCTCATGCTAAGCTCAAGAGAAGCTATAAGAGTGAAGAGGAATGGTAGAAAGTATGAGATGCAACCTATCTGTATGAATGCAGCTAAATGCAAAATGTTTCTACCAACTTGGTGAAAAGTAAATAAACCGTTCAAGAACAAATATGAACTGGATTTAACCAATTCAAATCATAAAAATAAAGTACAAATAGACTTGTAAGAAGAATCGAGCATCGAACCCTCACTGGAAGTGTATACACTCTAATCACTCACGTGTTTGAGGTTCAATTCTCTCAATTCTCTACTAACCTTGCTTCCTAAGACTTGTCCTTCTTCTACCAATCAACAAAGATTTAATGCACAAAATACAGATATCAAGAGGTCTTTTAAGGGTTGTAATAGGGTTAGGGTCAAGGTAGGATTGTATTTGGTTAAGTGGACTAAAATCTGAATCCTTGATTAATCTAAACTTCCCACCTAACTTGAGACAATCCATGTAATTAGAGTATAAAATCTAACTACCCATTAACTATGTTTTCTACATATTTATGTATCCGACTTTGAGTATAGTACATATGCATTGCTACCATCATTTACTTTGGGACATTTTTGTCCCCTTTTATTATTGCTCCTTTTCTTTTCTTTTTCTCATCATTTTTTTTCTTTTCTTTTGTTTTTCTCAATGCAAATGATTAAAGTATTTCATGCATAAACATATCCTCAACATTCTTTTTCACATTTTCTCAAGAATATACAACACCCAATTCTCCAACCAAATATTTTCAAACCCAACTTCCCCACACTTAAATCATGAGCACTTTCACTAGTCTAAGCTAACCAAGGATTCAAATTAAGGACATTATTGTTTTCCGCTTAGAGTTGGTGATGAGCTAAAGTAAAGAACAAAGGGGGTAAGATAGGTTCAAAATTGTTTTGCAAAGGATAATGAAAGGTTAAGGCCATATGGGTATGTAAGCTAAGTGAAACAAAGGCCTCAATCATATAAGTGCATGTATACATCAAATAATGGAAATATAGAATCAAGCAAGACAAAGATCACAATTATAGAGAGAACAATACACACCAAAACAAAATATTGGTTGATAAAATGCAACCAATCAAATAGGCTCAAAATCTCACTGGTTTTATGTGTTCGAGGTCTAAAACCATGTTCCAACATAAATTTCTTCAAACAAGTTCAATAAAAATTTTAATTCAAATTAGTGAAATACTCTAAAAAGTTTCTTGAAAAAGAAGATATCACTTCAATCAAGTGGTACATAAATGCAAGCAACTAACAAACTATGCAATCTATTTTGCAATGCAACAACTCAGTAACAAAGAAAACTAAACATTCGTGTTGAAAAGAGAGTAACTAACCCACAGAAGTCGGTATCGACCTCCCCACACTTAACGATTGCATCGTCCTTGGTGCATGCTAAGATGTGCAAGTGGAAGGGTTGTTCCAACTGATGCTTTTCACCAAAGGTTGTGCGGATGGACTTGTCAGTTGTCCCATTGTTAAGCTTTCCCTTTCCCTTCTCGGTGGCCATCCTGAAAGAATAGAAAAAGTAAGAAAAGTAACCCAGAAACAAAGATAGGGAAATAATTAGAATATGGGTGGGTTGATGCCAAATAATGAGGATCTCACTACACGGTAGCTACAACATGCAAGTGAAAAAATAGTAGAAGCAAATGGCATGTGAAGAGTGCAAAAATTGCAAGGATGGAAGAGATAGTGTAGGTTAATGAAAGACAATATAAGTGCATATCAATGCAAATGGAAGACAAGTATCATAAGAAATTAGCATTGACTTATAATTAATAACACCCAACAGTTTAAAACAAGTCACAAAGTACCAAAATAATGCAAGAAAAATTGCAACAGTTGAATAAGAACATGTAACACCAGTGATAAAATAAGAAATTAGAAAAGAAGACAAAAAATGTGAATAAAATCAAAATGAAATGAAGGAAGGAATGCAAATGCAGTATGGAAAAGAGAATGAAAGAGAATAAGGATGAGAAGAAAGTGAGAAAAGAAGTAGGATTGAGTGAGAATTAGGATTTGGGGGGTGGGAAAGAGTAAAAACTGGCGATGCTGGGATTTAGTGGTGCGGCGCAACCGACGCGCACGCGTACTGCGTGCGTCCGCGTGGGTTTCGCGAAAGGAGAGGGACGTAGAGGCGTCCAATACGTGTACGCGTGATCGAGGAGGTGCCTCTAGCGTGAATCCAGCGCGAGCGAGGCCAGCACAACTTTCGGCCAAAACACTCAACTACGCCGATTTCCAGGGGCACGCGTGCGCGCCATGCATGCTTCTGCGTGGGTCGCCGAAACTGTGAGGGACACATATGCGTTAGGTACGCGTACGCATACGTGAGCTTGTGCGTTGGGTATGCTTCCTGCACAGCTTCTGCAGAACCCTCTGTAACTTCAGCATAAATTCGATTCCCCAAGGACGCGTCCGCGTCAAAGACGCGTTAAGCGTCGAAGGCTCTCTCTCTCTTTTTTATGCAGAATGCAAGTGATGATGCAGAATGTAAGCATGACAATGAGAAAAATAAAACAAAATAAAACTAAGAATGAGAAAGAACGATCATACCATGGTGAATTGTCTCCCTCCTAGCACTTTTAGTTATTGTCCTTAAGTTGGTCACTTGGTGAGCTACTTGTCATGGTGGCTTGTGCTTGAACTCATCCAGGAATCTCCACCAATGTTTGTAATTCCAACGGCCTCCGGGATCCCAAACTAGGTGCAAAGAGCATTCAAGCAAGTTGAAGCAAGTGACAAGGCCCCAAGAGTGTTGATTGTTAGACTGAATTCCGGGGTTACAAACCTTGCTTTTTCACCCGTCTTTGTGTTGATCATCATTGTTCCAACCGGGTGGTAAGCAAATTAAATTCTCACTGAAGCGTCCAAATAACTTTCTAGACCCAGTCAATTGAGCTCGACACCAATCCTTGCACTTCAATTCAGAGCATACAACCATGTTGAACCTTGCTTGACAACTCCTACCGCTGACCATCTCCCTCTTACTCTTAATGCCACAAAGAGCTCTAAGTTGACCATCCATCTCCAATAGTCCATATTCAAGTTGAAAAGTAAAGGTTAAGGACAAGAATTTTACCCACTTGAATGTTGTATTGGATGGTAATGACTTTGGAAGAGGTGTTTCCAATGATTGTGCAAGCTCCACTCCCTTGTGCTCTTCTTTGAATTCTTCCACCTCTTTGCAAGCCTCTTCAACTTCAACCGCTTCCTCTTGGTAGCTTTCTTCTAATTCAATCCCTTCTTCGTTGCCTACCAAGGGCATGGGGGGCTGTGCTTCTTCTTCTTTAATCTCCATCTCTTGATCAACCTCTGCAAAGTCTTCAACCATGATATGCCTTAGAGGTTCTGCATCTCCCAAGTCTTTAACCACTTCCTCTTCTGTGATAATTTTGGCTTTCTCCACTTGCTCTAATACAAAATTAAACTCATCCTTGATGTATTCCTTCACTAACTCTTCAACCATTCCTTCGTCTTCAAGGGTCTCTACTACCTCCACCCTTTGGACCTCCTCTTGCTTTTCTTGAAGTATGTGTGCGTATAACCGATGCATTACATCCCTAAGAAGATCTCTTCCCTATTGTTTCGGGTCAGTAGCATCATTGGGATCATGTTGCTCTTGGATTGATGGATATGGGTATTGTTGCACGGAGGGTGGTGGTGTATTAAAGCTTGAGGGTTTGAATATTGGAGGTAGAGGGTTGGTCCCTGCGGGATATAAGATATTGGAGTTTAGAGGTGAGACCAATGAGAGTAGAGATAATTGTGGTTTGAAGCTCTCCTTTCCCCTTTTGAATAACACTAAGAGTGTTGTTATCCAATAGATGTTGGGGTGGATAGGAGGGTTCATGTGTTGCTAGAAAGGGCTCAAAATATGGAGGTAGTTCTTCTTGATAAGAATATGGAGATGGTGTATATTGAGGTGGTGGTTCTAAGTATGGCCTCATAAGGCTCTTGGTATGGTGGGTAAGGATTAGGGTCATATGGGGGTGTTTAGTGGTAAGGTGCTTGTGAGTATGGTGGTTTAAAATTTATGTTGAGGAAGGGGTTCATAGGCATATGATGATGGTTGTTGATAATCAAAAGAGTGCTCACCATAGCCGTTATCTTGGTATGCTTCTAGGAATGGCTCTTGATCATAGTATATTGGTGGAGGTTGTTGCCAAGAGGGTTGATCAAATCCTTGTGGCTCCTCCCATCTTTGATTCTCCCATCCTTGATGCATATTCTCATTGTAATCTCCTCTTCCTGCAACATAACTGTAACCAAACTCATAGCCAAAGGGGTGAGAGTTCATAGTAGCTAAATAAAATAAAAACAAAAACTAGCAAAAATAAGCAACTAATTCCTAAACTAACAAAAACTAGCAAACAAGGAAAAAAGCAAATATTTACAATAACCAATAACAAGACACATGTTTGCAATTTCCCCGGCAACGGCACCATTTTGATGAACGGACTTTTGTGTGGTCTAGAATTCACAAATAAATTCTCGTTGCAAGTATAGTTTCTAGACCAACAATAATCCCTTCATACAAAAATTTGTTTGTCACAAGTACAAACCCAATAAAATTGAACCGAAGTATTTAAACCTCGGGTCGTCTCTCAAGGAAATGCAGGGAAGTGTATTTATTATTGGTTATGAGATTTTTTTAGAAATTTTGGAATGAGGAGTGGAAAAATAAATAATTATTATAATTTAGAGCAATGAAAATTAACAAGAGGTTTTATGTAAATAAAATAAAAAGCCTTGGCTAGGAGAAGAATAACCGAAAGTTCTATCCTTGTTGGCTTCCCAAGATTAATAATAATAGGTTGTTGTTTCAACTTAGTTAACCCTCAACGAATGAATGGAAGTCAAGTAATTAACCTAACTCCAGTTCACAAGTCCTAATCCTCTCCCTTGGGAAGGATTAGATTAGTGACTAGAGAGCCAGCTAACAATTTCCAATTACAATTTAACTATTGAGTCTTCCAACTCAAGGGTCTCCAAATATTAATCAACTCCAAAGTCAAGTTGGAAGCCTACTCCATTGACATGGATGCCAATTTCGCATGCATGTAAAGGGAGTAGGAAGATGACATGGTAACAAAACTCAATTGAAAATAATCAACAAATAAAGAAATTAAATGGAAAAGTACTCTTGCATTAATAAATTCCAAAATTGAAGATATCCATATGTAACTCTGAATAAAGTAAATGGGGATTAAAAGAGTAAGAAAAGAGAAAACAAACTAGAATGATAAAGACTTCAACGGAGGTAGTAACTCTGTCAATATCAAACTCAAAAGCATAAAACTAAGAATCCCAAAACCTAGAGAGAGGAGAGAGCCTCTCTTTCTAGAAACTAAATTTAAAACCTAAAATTATGAATAATGAGAAGTGTCCCTTCATTCCCCCACTCTGAAGCCTCTAACCTGTGTTTTTCGGGCTTGGAACTGGGCCAAAACTAGCCCAGAAATCGCCCCCAGTGATTTCTGATACGCTGAACTTTCGCACAATCCACGTGTACACGTGCTTCGTGCGTGCGCGTCCCTAAACACCAGGTCAACTATGGAAAATTGTATATCGTTGCGAAGCCCTGAATGTTAGCTTTCTAACGCAACTGAAACCGCCTCATTTGAACATTCATAGCTCAAGTTACGATCAATTGAGTGCAAAGAGGTCAGGGTTGACAACTTTGCAGTTCCTTCAGCTTCTTGTATTCCTCCACTTTTGCATGCTTCCTTTCCATCCTCTAAGCCATTCCTGCCCTGTAATCTCTAAAAACACTTAACACACAAATCACGGCATCGAATGGTAATAAGAGAGGATTAAAGTTAGCTAAATTAAGACCAAAGAAACATGTTTTCAATCATAGCACAAAATCAGGAAGGGAAATATAAAACATGCAATTTACATGAATAAGTGTGAGAATAGTGGATAAAATCTACCAATTAAGCACAAGATGTATCACGAAATAGTAGTGCATCAGTGACAGAGCGGAGTATGGTTCCTCCTTGGTTTAATTTATAATACTTTGTTATAGTTACTCTCACATCTTTTTGTATTTTATCTTTATGGCCTTAGAGGCTTACTTGAGAGATAGGTTGTATAAGCTGTTTTAATTCTAAAACTCTGTATGATTCTATTTGTAACTAGTCGGCTTAAACTCCGCAGGCTGTGGCTAGTTCTCTATGATTATTATATTATTATATTTATATATGTTTTATCCTCTTACACCTATACCTTATATCCTATGCGTTAGCTTCGTTTGAACGTCTCACGCATTTGTAATTCTGTAATTTGATTATTAATCCTTCATCAGACTTCCAGAATATATTATTCCCATATATATAAGCCTTAGAACTATCGTAACCTCTGATTAACCTTTGCTTTACGGCTAGAGGTAAAGCTTAGGGTAATTGGAGTGTTAGAAATCTCACGTGTAATTTCTGGAAATTCATCCGGTTGGAGCTTGAACTATGATGTGTGGAAAACGATCCAACACAAAACTCACCGGCAAGTGTACCGGGTCGCATCAAGTAATAAAACTCACGGGGGTGAGGTCGATCCCACAGGGATTGAAGGATTGAACAATTTTAGTTTAGTGGTTGATTTAGTCAAGCGAATCAAGTATTGATTGAGTGATTTTGTATCCAACAGTAAGTAAATAGCAGAAAATGTAAGGGAGATGGATGAATTGCAAAAATTAAAGAGAATTGAAAGTAAAGGTGCTGAATCTTAAAGAACAAGAAATTAAATGACTGAAACTTAAAGTGCAAGAAATGTAAATTGCAGTAACTTAAAGTGCAAGAAATATAAATTGCTTGAATGGAAAAGGAATTTGAGGATTGGGAATTCAGAATTTAAGCAAGAGAAATTAAATTGCAGCAATTAATAAAGCAGAAGATGAATTGATAGTAACTAGAATTCAAACAGAAAGTGAAAATGTGATTGCAGCAGTGGCTCAGCAGAAGAACCAAAAGAAAAATTGGATCTCAGGACTCCAGAGACTAGATAGCAAAGTCTAGATCTCAATTGCCTTCCCAGATCCAAGTTCACAAGCAATTAAAGAGAAATTAAAGGTTGCAGCAGTAGAGGAAATTGGATTCAACTCAATTATGCAGTAAGGGAATCAAAGAGATTTTAAATGGAGATTGAGACAGAAATTCCTCAATTCTTCACAGCCAAGACTCAAACAAGAAAAGTAAAAATGCTCAAGCAAGAACAAGGAAGAAGAGAGATCAATTCTCCTTCCCAATTCTCTCATATCTCAGTTTAAAGCTCTCAAAGAAAATGAAGTCTCAAAATGTAAGAATTCAAAAATCAAATGAAGGTCCTAATTACATCAAACTATCTCCTATTTTTACACTTTCTATTCTTGGATTTTGAAATTTGGATGGGCTTTTGATTTGGTGAAGAAATGAATTAAATTGGATTTTTAGTCCAATTTTCAGTCCATGAAGAAGTTGACTCCAGGAGGCTGCTCTGCTCTTGTGAAGAGCAGAGCAGGGAAATAGTGCATGCGGCCTTATTGCGTGCTTGTGCTGCGTGTGATGGGCGTTCAAGATGCTACCCTGCCCTTGCGGAGAGCAGGGCAGTGTGCGTGCATGCTTGCCTTCTGTGCGTCCAAGCTGCGCGTGATGCTCCTGGCCGTGCGTGCTTGTGTGCGCGCTTGTGTGCTGCCCGTGCCAAGAAATGCTGCTCTGCTCTCCTTGTGTGCAGCGCAGCAAGGCAACCAAGGGTGAGGTCCAAGGTTCGAAACTTGGTGGAGGCACACGCTGCCCCTTTTTCCTTGGTTTTCTTGGCACCAAAGTAACGCCTAGTTCCTTGCTCCCTCATGGTGCTGTGTTCGATTCTTGGGGATCGAAAACAAGCCAATTTTTGCTTGTTTTCCTTGTATTTGACCGCTACTCCTTTCCTCCTTGTTCTTGGGTTTGAAACCCATGAGTAGCACTAGGAGAGCAATTTCCTTTGAATTTTTCTTGGATGAAGCCCGATATTGCTCTTGAGGAGGGCATGGCACAATTTTTGCTTCCTTTGGTCCTTGGCATAGAATTGTGCTCCGCTCTTATTGTGGGCAGGGCAGTGATATTTTGGAGGCTTGGTTTATTATGCTGCTCTCTTGGAGAGCAGTGTGCTCTTGTGGAGAGCAGTGTTTGCTTCCTCCTTCTATGTTGCACCACACTTCTCCTTCCATGGCCACACTTCTTAAGCCACGTTTTTCTTCTTTTCTTCCTTTCTTCACCTACAAGAAACCATAGCAACCAATCAAAGTATCTCCAAACTCATAAGGTTTATAATTCATTAAAAATCAATTACTTTTAGCTCAAACCTCATGATTTAGCATCAATTTAATGGTGGTTGTTTGATTTAAAGTAGTCATGCATTTTCATTCCAAATTACTTACTTAGGATGCAAGAAAGTGCATAAAGACTAGTGAAACAAGTGAAATTAGCTTGAAAATGGGTATATGATGACTTGTCATCACAACACCAAACTTAAATCTTGCTTGTCCCCAAGCAAGCATAAAAACTAAGAGAAAATGAAATGAATAAGAAGAGCAAACATATCCTTATTAGGCATATAGCAGAACTTGATTCATGGAGTTTTTATGCAGACAATGATAACTCAGTTATTGGTTGCTGTTACATAATATACACTTTTCCTCAAAGGCTTACTAAACTTGCTGTTGTAAGGTTTACTCTTTACTTGCTCCCTTGCTAACTTTTCTTTTCTCATTTTGCTTAACAAGCTTATTCTTCTATGAAGGCTTGGTGTCCAATGTTGCAGTAGCATTTGGCTTTATTTTTACTCAACATCTTTCCACCACAGACACATGGCTCACTATTTCCTCCTAGGATCATTGATGCCCAGCATCTCTTTGGATAACTAAATGTTCTGTATCTAAGTTGCTCTTTATTGTGGATTTTCAATTGGCCATCCTAAATCAGTTGATCTAAGTGACCAGGTTTTGAAATACCCCTCAGAATTTACTTGTCCAAGCATATCCTAGTACAAGAACACCACAGGCATGTGTCCTAAGGTCCAAGCTATTGGTGTCCAGCCTTTATTCTTTGTTTTTCTTGCCACATTGGCTTTTTCTTCTTCCTTTTCTTTCTGTTTTATTTTGTTCTCAAGGGATTTTTTTTCTTTACTGATAGGAACCTTTATGACAGCAAGCTAGCTCACACTTCAATGAAAACGACATTATGCAGCAATTATTTCATGAGTTATGCATTTAATCAAACACATACACCACCATTAACTTCCATTCTAACTTATGCAACATTGGATATTTACTTTCTAATTCAAATAATTCTCTTTTATTCAAGCATATGGGAAACAAAACAAAATTTAGCTAAGTGATGAATGACAAGCATCATGCAGATCATTTCTCTAGCTACTTATTGAACAATAAAAAGTGCATGAAAATGGAATAAAAGGAAATAGACAGTGGAGGCATATCATGTTTCAGACATGCATCTCCTTATTAGAAATATGAAAGAACTTTGCCACCTTCTAATGATTGTGGCTGCTGCTTGATTCTCCCATTTTCTTCTTTCTCTTCCCTAGCTTGGAATAGTCTCGGGCTTCTTCACCAGGGCATCTTCTATCCCAGACAGAATCTAAGAGTCCCAAGAGCCCAACTTCTTCCAATCTGTTAAGTGTTACCTCCGTATAGTGATGAGACCTTGCTTGCTGCTTGGTTTCAAATTCAGGGCATTGCTCAAATGACTTGATCTGTGGATTGAGTGTTGACAAATTGTGGGTCAAGTACTCCAACCTTGCTTGTATGTTTTCATCACTCTTGATGGGTATGCAAAAGCTGGTGAATTAAAAATTTATTAAAATGGTTATGTTGCAAGTATAGTTCTTAACTCACCGAAAATCTGCCTATCAATTTAGAAATATGTCACTGAAAGTTTAAATTAAAATTACTGGGAGTTTTAAGTCCCAGGTCGTCTCCCAACGAGTTGCAGAAAAGTGTGCTGTATTATTAATCAGATATTCCAAAAAGAGTTGAGCTAAGTAAATTGGGATTTAAATTGAGGAATTTTAAATAATAAAAATGAAAGGCCTTGACTGGGAATTGATTGGTTAGAATCTCTATCATTGATGGTGTGATTGTAAGATTAATTTATAATTAATAGTAGTTCTGTTTGGTTATCCCTTACTAGGTAAGAGAAAGTCAAACAAGTGGAAATGCCAGATCTGTTCACAAGTTGCAACCCACTTAGTTTAAAGGGATTGGCGTCGGTGACAGGATAGCAATCCAACATTTAACCCAATTACAAATTTTTCTTTCAATCCTTCCAACTCAAGAGTTCCCTTTAATCAACTCCCCATCAAGTAATGAAGCTACTCACGCATTGTAAATAAAGAATCCATGGCACGTGAAAGGGAATTAAAAGAAGACATGATTATTGGAATGGAAATTAAATTAAAAAGAAATAATTCTTGCATTAATTAATCATAAAAGTATCTGAATGACAAAATTGAACGTAACAAAGAACATGGAAGAATAAAACCAAGTTAAGAGAACAAACTAGAGTGATGAAGTCTTGATGAGGAAAATAACTCTTCTCAATGTTCCAATGCTAAGATCAATTGAAAATTAAAATTCTAAAAACTAGAGAGAAAAACCTAAGAGAGTGAAAAACTAGATCTGAACTACTCAATGAATGTCTCTGTTGTTTCTGCATATTCTCTGACTCTAGTCTGCTGTTTCGGGCCGAAAACTGGGCCGAAATAGGGTCCAAAGTCGCTGGTTTCAGATTCTGCAGTTTATGCAGATCGCGCAGGTCACGCGATCGCGTCATCCATGCGGACGCGTCGCTGGCGCTTTTCCTCTTCACGCGTTCGCATCGTTTACGCTACCGCGTTGCTTGTGCTTTCCAACCCACGCGGCCGCGCAAGCCATGCGGCCGCGTCACTGTGATTTGCGCTCCTTCGCTCGGTCGCGTGAGCCATGCGACCGCGTCACTTTTTCGCTGGTTATCTCCTCAAATTCTTGTGTTCCTTCCATTTTTGCTAGCTTCCTCTCCAATCTCCATCTCATTCATGCCCTATGAAGCCTGAAACACTTGACACATAGATTACAGCATCGAATGGAATAAAGGAGAATTGAAATTAAATAATTAAAGTCTCTAGGAAGCAATTTTCAAACATGTAATAAATTCAGGAAGGAAATCTAAATGCATGCTAAATTGATGAATAAGTGGGTAAATAGTTAATAAAAACCACTCAATTGAGTACAAGATAAACCATAAAATAGTGGTTTATCAACCTCCCCACACTTAAACATTAGCATGTCCTCATGCTAAATTGAAGGAGACAAGGAAATAAGTATGAACATGCAGAAACTCATGAAATGCAATGCAATCCTACATATACAAATAAATGCAACTATATGATTATTATCCATTTGATCAAAAGTAAATAAGCCCTTCAAAACAATTATAAATCAAATTTTACTAATTCTATCATCATGTAATAAAACTGATAAAAGTGCAAGAAGATAGCTTATGAAGGCCGGAAACATGAAAATTCAAGCATTGAACCCTCACTGATAAAGTATATATGCTCTAATCTCTAGTGTATAGGGTAATCACTCTATTCTTCTCTAGTCATGCTTTCTAACTTTTGTTTTTCTCCTAACCAATCAACAATAGTTAATATACCAATGCAAACATCATGAGGTCTTTTCAGGGTTGTAATGGGGCCAAGGTGCAGGTAAGGATATACATATGGCTAAGTGAGCTTTATAAATTGAATCTTTAATTAACCTAAGCTCTCACCTAATATACATATTTTCTATATACTTTTAAATTCATGCCTAGCTACCCATAATTCCCTTTTTCAACCCATACTCATGTTTCAACCTTGTATTTTAATTCTATCATATGTGCATTGATCTTTGAATTCTAAATTTAACATTGGGGTAATTTTGTCCCCTTATTTATTGATTGATTTGTTTTTTAAATAAATAAAGCTTATCAATGCACATAGATTTTTCATTCTTATATTTTCACATGAGCGGGTATCCAAATTTCCTTTAAATTTTCATGACACATTCCCTTAACAACTTTTGTTCCCACAATTTCCCATACTTAACTAGCACACACAATTCTATCTTAAGCTAACCAAAGATTCAATTTGGGATATGCAATTATTTTTCAGCTTAAGGTTAGTAATGTGGTACAATATAGAACAAATGGGGTTTTAAAAGCTCAAAGTGGTTAACAAGGGTAATTGAAAAGGGTAGGCCTGATTTGGATAAGTGAGTTTAAACAAATAATGGCCTCAATCATGTGCAAGCATGTAAATATAATAAATATTGGACATATAAGATAAAACAAAATATAGATTACAATCATAGAGAAGTAAACACACAAGAATAAAATAATTATGGTTAAATAATGTAACCATACATAAAGGCTCAAATCTTTCACAGGTTGTGTGTTCTTTAGCTCAAACATCATGTTCCAAATACAACTCAAGCAGATTTATCATAAAAATTTTGAAAAATTAGTGAAATTTTGTTCCAAAGATAGATTTTTAAAAGAAACTTATTGTCTTTTCAATCAAGTAGAACATGCATGCAACTATCCTAATCTATGCAATTTATTCTATTCTATAAAAGAAAGAAAAATCTAACTAAAATATCCTAATTATTGGTGTCAGATAAGAGAATTTACCTCCGGAAGTCAGGTACTGACCGACCTCCCCACACTTAAGGCTTTGCACCGTTCTCGGTGCCGTCTGTCAGGAATAGGGGTGGGCTGGTAGCAGTATCTCCACAGTCGGGATCATCATGGCTCCCGATGCTGGTAAAAGAAGTGGAGTCCGGGGTGTCTGAGTCTCTGAAGCGTCCCTTGAGTAGCTCCTTGAGGTGTTTAAAGCGGCGCTCGTTATGGCGCTCTCTCATCTTTGTTTTCTATTCATGCCGATCCAACTTTTCAAGTATCTGCTGGAGCAATTTCTCAGTGGTAGATGCTTGTGGTGTTGAAGAAGGAATATCTTCAACCGGCTCAGGAGGCTGGCTTGTAGTGGCTGCTGAAAGTCTGAGGTATTTCCCGTTAGGGACATATTGATCATCCTGAAGAAGCATGACTTTGCTGAAAGCAGGAGACTCCAGCTGCGGAGACAAGAGTTGAGACCAAGGCAGGGAAAGGTAAGTTGCCCGCAATTTGTACATGCTCCATAGCACGCCAGATGTGTCTTGAGAGATCCAGAGGTTGGTCTGTAAGGATGCACCATAGTAGAACAGCCATGTCCACAGTGAAGGAGGACTCATGAGTGCTCGGAAAGATGTAATGGGACATGATCTGTGCCCATACGCGAGCCTCCAAAGTAAGTACGAAAGCCAAGATTCCCTTAGGGCGGTTACGGTGGTATCCATAGATCCAACGGCTGCCAGGTAAAGCAATAACTCTGAGAACGGAGTCCCAGTCAAATTGGTATCGCTGGCACTGAAGGGTGGCTTCTTGAAAAGCGTCCATTCCTGCTGGAATAGGGGGAAGACTCAGAACTTACTGAATGGCCTCTTCTGTAATGGGGACTTGCTTCTGCCGGACATAAACAGACTGCAGGGTTGGTATGTAGAAGTTGGAGTAGAACTCAACTACCCAAGAAAGATTGACCTGCCTTGGCTGTCTCCGTAGGAAACCCCATTGTCTTCGCTCAATTTGTGGCTCAACAAAGGTGGCAATATTGGGCGGGAGGATGAGAAGGTATTCATTGTTATAGTTCCTTTCTGCTAGGATAGGGAACATCTGCTCACAGTAGCGATTGGAAATATAGCAAGTGCATGTAGGACAATGGAATGCAAGAGGTTTATTGGCATGCAAGCAAAAGCATGAGTAGCATATATCAAACATTCAATGTCCAAGGTAGGTTACTATTTGTAACAAACTAACTATCACGTTTGTATTGACAATTAAATTTAATTAATAAAATATGAAAGAGAATTTGTGAAAAGCGAGCATTGCAGAGTAGAGTAAAGTAATGTGGAAAAGTGCATAGTGCTATATGGGCTTTTTCACAAACACATGGCATGCATGTTAAACGAGATATAAAAAATATGAAATTGAACATGCAAGCAATCCCTTAAATAGGAGAAAAATAATTGTCAAACAATTTGCAATAATCCACAAGCATATAATGAGGAATGATGACTCAAAAAGGTTTCTAACACCATGTAAAAGGAAAAGAAGAAGAAAGAAAAATAAAGAGTTGAAAAAAAAAGAAAAGAAAAAGAAAATAATAATATATATACATAAGATAATAAGAATGAGAGAAAAGAGAAGAAGGAAGAAGAAGGTAAAACCTTGTGAATGGTGGTGAGAGATATAAAGAGTGAAAGGTGAGGTAGAAGGGGAAAGGGAGAAAAAAGAAAGAAGGGGGGAAAAGAAAAAGTAGGGTTTGGAGGGGAGAAAGATAAGATAATTTGGCTTATTGGGTTGAGCTGTGCGGCGCATGCGACGCGGCCGCGGACGGCACGCGTTCGCGTAGATGCGCGTCAGGAAGGGGAACGCGATCGCGTCGGTCAAGCGGTCGCGTGACATACGTTGTGCTACTGGCGCGAGTGCAACCTCGCTCCAGCACAACTCTCTGTTCAACATAATTCAATTGCCAAATTAAGGTGACGCGATCGCGTGGGTCAAGCGATCGCGTGACTGTGCATCAAAAATTATGTGACGCGGCCGCGTCGGCGACGTGGTCGCGTGACAAGGATTGTGCTTCCAGCACCAATCCAGCACCACTCTCGCACAATATAGCATTGTGCACCCTTTTACGTCAAAAAAGCAGGGCACGCGGCCGCGTGGAGCACGCGGTCGCGTAGGAGGCCACGATTTCCATGTGACGCGGTCGCGTCAGCGACGCGGTCGCGTGGAGTAAATTGTGCCTTTGGCACGACTCCAGCGCTGCTCCTGGGTAACTTTCTGTTCATTTTATTTTTCTTCACTCCCCCTGCCATGCGGACGCGTTGCTTGTGCGATCGCGTCGCGCGGTGAAAAAAAAATTTTTTTTAAGAAAGATAAAGACATGTAATTGAAAGAGCACGAAAGCACTAATAAAGAGAAGAGTTATTTAAAGAAGAAAAACTAAAAGTGAAGAAAAGAACGATCATACCGCGGTGGGTTGTCTCCCACCAAGCACTTTGCTTTAACGTCCGTAAGTTGGATGCTCCACTAGCTCAATCTGTTGCTATGTGGGGATCTTCCAGGCGAAAGATCTCAAGCTCCTTTCTCTTCTGCACCTTCTCACCATGGTATAGCTTCAGGCGGTGTCCATTAACCTTAATAAGTTCAGAACTGGAAGGATGGCTTAAGTGATAAACTCCATACGGTTCAGCCTTCTCTATTCTGTATGGACCTTCCCATTTTGATCTCAACTTACCGGGCATGAGCCTCAGTCGAGATTTGTAAAGGAGAATAAAATCTCCAGATTGGAACTCTCTCTTCTTGATGTTTTGATCATGCACAGCTTTCATCTTTTTCTTGTATATTCTGGAGTTCTCATAAGCTTCTAGGCGAAGGTTCTCCAGTTCCTGCAGTTATAACTTTCTTTCAGCTCCAGCATCCTCAATCCCCATGTTGCACTCTTTAACTACCCAGAAGGCTCTATGTTCGATTTCAACTGGGAGATGACAAGCTTTTCCATAAACTAAGCGGAAGGGACTCATCCCAATGGGTGTCTTGTATGCTGTTCTATATGCCCACAGTGCATCTTGTAGTCTGGTGCTCCAGTCTTTTCTGTGAGGCTTTACTATCTTTTGCAAGATACGTTTAATTTCTCTGTTTGACACCTCGGCTTGCCCATTAGTTTGGGGATGGTAAGCTGTTGCAACTTTATGGATTATCCCATGCTTCTTCATCAATCCTGTTAGTCTCCTGTTACAAAAATGGGTGCCTTGATCGCTCACGATCGCTCGTGGTGATCCAAAGCGGCATATAATATGGTTTCTCACAAAGGAAACAATAGTGTTTGCATCATCAGTGCGGGTAGGAATTGCTTCCACCCATTTGGAAACATAATCTACAGCTAACAATATATAAAAATATCCACTAGAATTTGGAAATGGACCCATGAAGTCAATGCCCCAAACATTAAAAATTTCACAGAAAAGCATATATTGTTGAGGCATCTCATCCCTCTTGGATATGTTACCAAATTTCTGGCATGGGTGACAAGATTTACAAAACTCAGCAGCATCTCTAAAAAGAGTAGGCCACCAGAATCCACAGTCTAAGATTTTTCTAGCTGTTCGTTGAGGGCCAAAATGTCCTCCACTTTCAGATGAGTGACAGGCCTCTAAAATGGACTGGAATTCTGATTAAGGTACACAACGTCTAATTATCTGGTCAGCGCCACATCTCCATAAATATGGGTCATCCCATATATAATATTTAGACTCACTTTTCAGCTTGTCTCTTTGATGTTTAGAAAAATGTGGAGGAAATGTGCGGCTAACTAAATAATTAGCAACAGGTGCATACCAAGGGACTACCTCAGATACTGCTTGCAGGTTGTCAAAAGAAAAATTATCATCTATAGGAGTAGAATCATCCTTAATATGTTCAAGGCGACTCAAGTGGTCTGCAACTAAATTTTGATTACCACTCCTATCCTTGATTTCTAAATCAAATTCTTGTAACAGCAGTATCCAACGTATAAGTCTTGGTTTGGATTCCTTTTTAGCCAATAGATACTTTAAAGCTGCATGGTCCGAATACACTACTACTCTAGTACCAAGTAAATAGGCCCGGAATTTATCCAGAGCAAAAACAATAGCAAGTAGCTCTTTCTCAGTAGTAGTATAATTGGACTGGGCAGTGTCTAAAGTCTTAGACGCATAGGCAATAACAAAAGGATTCTTACCTTCACGCTGAGCCAGCGCTGCTCCTACCGCATGGTTGGAAGCATCGCACATGATTTCAAATGGCTGGCTCCAATCGGGTCCTCTCACAATTGGAGCTTGAGTTAGAGCAGTCTTTAGCTTATCAAATGCTTGTTTGCAATCCTCACTGAACTCAAACTCAATATCCTTTTGTAGTAATCTGGATAAGGGAAGTGCCACCTTACTAAAATCCTTAATAAATCTCATGTAGAAACCTGCATGGCCAAGGAACGAACGGACTTCCCTTACAGAAGAGGGGTAAGGTAGACTAGAAATAACATTCACCTTTGCTGGGTCTACAGAAATGCCATTATTAGATACCACATGTCCCAATACAATCCCTTGCTTTACCATAAAGTGGCATTTTTCGAAATTCAATACAAGGTTTATATTAATACATCTATCTAATACTCTAGATAATCCATCTAAGAAAAGGTTAAAAGAATCACCATAAATGCTAAAATCGTCCATAAAAACTTCCATACAGTCCTCAATAAGATCAGAGAAAAGACTCATCATGCACCTTTGGAAAGTAGCTGGTGCATTGCACAAGGCAAAGGGCATTCTCTTATAAGCATAGGTCCCAAAAGGACATGTAAAAGTAGTCTTTTCCTGATCCTCAGGAGCTATATGAATCTGGAAATAACCTGTGTAACCATCTAAAAAGCAATAATGCGATTTACCTGACAGGCGATCCAGCATTTGATCAATGAATGGAAGTTGATAGTGATCCTTACGAGTAGCTTGGTTGAGACGCCTGTAATCAATGCAGACTCTCCAAGCATTCTGAACTCTAGTTGCTATGAGCTCTCCATGCTTATTTTTCACTATAGTGACTCCGGACTTCTTGGGAACCACTTGCACTGGGCTTACCCATTCACTGTCTGAAATGGGATATATGATACCGGCCTCCAGTAGTCTGGTCACTTCCTTTTTGACAACTTCTAAGATGGTAGGATTGAATCTTCTTTGTGGTTGATGGACAGGTCTTGCTCCCGCTTCTAAAAATATTCTGTGCTCGCATATTTGAGGGTTGATTCCCACTATGTCTGCCAAACTCCACCCTATTGCCTTCTTATGCTTCCTCAACACATCAAGTAGCTATTCTTCTTGTTGAGAAGTCAGTTCTCTTGCAAAAATAACCGGAAGCTTCTGCTCATCCTCAAGGTAAGCATATTTGAGATGTGGAGGGAGAGGTTTCAATTCTAACTTTTGATCATGGACAGGCTCTGGGTTATCTGGGGCTTGTGAAAATGGCGAAGTGTCCTCATTGTCAGTTAAGAGGGTCCCCACACTTGGACCTTGTCCAGTGTGCCTCTCTTCAAACTCTTCCTTTTGAACTTCAGCCACACTTTCGTCTATGACATCACACTGGAAGATAGAACGATCTTCTGGAGGGTTGTCAATGACTCCATTCAGATTGAAGATTACTATGCGACCATCTATTTCAAAGGAGTATGTCCCTGAAAAAGCATCCAATTTGAATTTTGATGTCTTCAGGAATGGTCTTCCAAGTAGGATTGATGATGGCTTATCTGAATCATTATGGGGCATCTCCAAGATATAAAAATCAGTGGGAAATGTGAGCCCTTTAATATTCACCAAAACATCTTCAGCAACTCCAGCAACTGTAATAATGCTTTTATCTGCTAACACAAAACGAGCTGCCGACCTTTTTAAGGGAGGGAGCCTTAAAACATCATATATAGACAAAGGCATTATACTGACACATGCTCCTAAATCACACATGCAATCATAAATTACTATACCACCAATAGTACAACTAACTATGCAAGGACCTGGATCACTACATTTTCCAGGTAATCCTCCTATTAAAGCAGATATAGAACTACCTAAAGGAATAGTTTCTAATTCATTAATTTTATCTTTATGGATACATAAGTCTTTTAGAAACTTTGCATATTTAGGTACTTGCTGAATAACATCAAAAAGGGGAACAGTTACCTCAACCTTTTTGAATATTTCTACCATTTTAGGATCAGGTTCCAGCTGCTTCTTAGGCTTCCTTGCAAGTTGTGGAAATGGAATGGGAGTAGTATTTTCTGTGGTGCCTGCACCTTTTTGTGCTTCTTCCTGTGGTTGAGCTATCTCTTCTTCAGCTATGCCCTGTATATCCTCTTCCTCTTCAACATCTTCGATTTCTACCACCTCTTCAGCTGAGGAGTATTCTGGTGAGCTTGGTTCCTCCTGATTCTTCTCCTGCAGTGTGGTCCCGGACCTCAGGGTGATGGCATTAATGCCTCCCTTTGGATTGGGTAATGGTTGAGAGGGGATTCCAGTGGTGCTTGAAGGTTGGTTACTGGAATTTTATGCTGAACCAAGTTGTGTCATAAAAGCTTGCAGAGTAGAGGTGAAACCATTCAGACTGGCGTTAATACTGTTCACGATGGTATTTTCCATGGCCAGTTGTCTTTTCTCAAAAGCTTGTAATAATTCTTCATTAGAAGATACAGAAGAATGAGTAAATTGAGAGGTTTGCTGCTGATTGTTCGGTGGTCCTTGGTTTTGCCTCAGGTGAGGTGCTCGGTAAGGTTGATTTCGCTGCTGATTGTTCGGTGGTCCTTGGTTTTGCCTCAGGTGAGGTGCTCGGTAAGGTTGACAATTATTCCACCTCTGATTTCCCTGATTATCTCTGCCTCCCCTATTATTGTTGTCCCAACAATTCTGGTTTGAATTGTCCTGCCATCCATGGTTATTATTTCCACTTTGATTGTACCCTTGGTTGGGGCGGTCATAGAAGTTGTGAGTGGATGCCACCATGTTGTCTTCTTGTTGGAGCTGCGGGCATTCATCAGTGTAATGGCTGTAATCAGCACAAATTCTGCAAATACTTTGTGGGACTAGTTGTTGGTTTTGCTGCGGTTGAGTTTGCTGAGCTTGTTGATTTAACTGCATTTGCTTCAGCAGATTGGTCATTTCACAGATGCTTCGATTTAGAGCAGCAGTCTCTATGCCAGAAGATACCTCTGTAACGGCCCTTGAATGGCCTTGCTTCTGTCTGTGGTTCCGAGTAGATTCAGCTAAATCACTGATCAATTGCCAAGCTTCATCAGTGGTCTTATACTTCTTCATAGACCCATTGCTGGCACTTTCCAATGTGGTCTTATCTTGGGGCCTCATACCTTGTGTGACATAGCTGAGTAGCACGATCTTGTCAATCATGTGGTGGGGGCATGCTTCCAGAAGATTATTGAAGCGCTCCCAGTATTCAAAGAGAGTCTCATTGTCATCCTAAACAATTGTAGAGATATCCTTCCTCAGTTTATCAGTAACTTCAGATGGGAAGAATTTCTCCAGGAACTCCTTTCTGAGTGTATCCCAGTTGGATACGTTTGCTAGAGGTTGAATGTAGTACCACTCTCTTGCTTTTCCCTCAAGAGAGAACGGAAAAGCTTTTAGCAGAATTGAAGTTTCATCAGCGCCATCACGCCTGACAGTAGAACAGGCTGCCTGGAAATCTCTCAAGTGCTTGATAGGCTCTTGAGCAGGTAGGCCATGAAACTTCGGCATCAAATTTAGCAGTGCGGTCTTTATTTCAAAATCCGTAGCTACCGCTGGATGATGCGCTTGAAACGGTTGCAGTGTAAAATCAGGAGCTCCTTCCTCCTGAATGGTAATTCTTCTAGCTGCCATGTTTTCTGCACGTAAAACAACCGAATCAGTAGAACGGGAGCTGGTTTCCTCCTCAGATTCAATTTTAGATCCGCCCTCAGAGCAAACTAACCTACGCTGTTCTTGCCTTATTCGTGAAATTGTTCTTTCAATTTCAGGATCGAATGTTAGCAAGCGCGGACCAGGAAGTGAACGTGTCATTTGACAGAAGAAACACGCAGCTCATAGTAGCAAAATTAAATAAAATGCAAATAAATAAATTCTAATTAATAAAATAAGCACTCTATTGCAACTCCCCGGCAACGGCGCCAAAAATTGATGGGTATGCAGAAGCTGGTGAATTAAAAATTTATTAAAATGGTTACGTTGCAAGTATAGTTCTTAACTCACCGAAAATCTGCCTATTAATTTAGAAATATGTCACTGAAAGTTTAAATTAAAATTACTGGGAGTTTTAAGTCCCAGGTCGTCTCCCAACGAGTTGCAGAAAAGTGTGCTGTATTATTAATCAGATATTCCAAAAAGAGTTGAGCTAAGTAAATTGGGATTTAAATTGAGGAATTTTAAATAATAAAAATGAAAGGCCTTGACTGGGAATTGATTGGTTAGAATCTCTATCATTGATGGTGTGATTGTAAGATTAATTTATAATTAATAATAGTTCTATTTGGTTATCCCTTACTAGGTAAGAGAAAGTCAAACAAGTGGAAATGCCAGATCTGTTCACAAGTTGCAACCCACTTAGTTTAAAGGGATTGGCGTCGGTGACAGCATAGCAATCCAACATTTAACCCAATTACAAATTTTTCTTTCAATCCTTCCAACTCAAGAGTTCCCTTTAATCAACTCCCCATCAAGTAATGAAGCTACTCACGCATTGTAAATAAAGAATCCATGGCACGTGAAAGGGAATTAAAAGAAGACATGATTATTGGAATGGAAATTAAATTAAAAAGAAATAATTCTTGCATTAATTAATCATAAAAGTATCTGAATGACAAAATTGAACATAACAAAGAACATGGAAGAATAAAACCAAGTTAAGAGAACAAACTAGAGTGATGAAGTCTTGATGAGGAAAATAACTCTTCTCAATGTTCCAATGCTAAGATCAATTGAAAATTAAAATTCTAAAAACTAGAGAGAAAAACCTAAGAGAGTGAAAAACTAGATCTGAACTACTCAATGAATGTCTCTGTTGTTTCTGCATATTCTCTGACTCTAGTCTGCTGTTCCGGGCCGAAAACTGGGCCGAAATAGGGTCCAAAGTCACTGGTTTCAGATTCTGCAGTTTATGCAGATCGCGCATGTCACGCGATCGCGTCATCCATGCGGACGCGTCGCTGGCGCTTTTCCTCTTCTCACGTTCGCGTCGTCCACGCTACCGCGTTGCTTGTGCTTTCCAATCCACGCGGCCGCGCAAGCCATGCGGCCGCGTCACTGCGATTTGCGCTCCTACGCGCGGTCGCGTGAGCCATGCGACCGCGTCACTTTTTTGCTGGTTATCTCCTCAAATTCTTGTGTTCCTTCCATTTCTGCTAGCTTCCTCTCCAATCTCCGTCTCATTCATGCCCTATGAAGCCTGAAACACTTGACACATAGATTACGGCATCGAATGGAATAAAGGAGAATTGAAATTAAATAATTAAAGTCTCTAGGAAGCAATTTTCAAACATGTAATAAATTCAGGAAGGAAATCTAAATGCATGCTAAATTGATGAATAAGTGGGTAAAGAGTTAATAAAAACCACTCAATTGAGTACAAGATAAACCATAAAATAGTGGTTTATCAACTCTCCATTCTTTGCACATATCTGACTTCTCCCATGGTGTGATGAATATTCTTCCATTGGTATAGGTTGTGACTATATTCCCCTGCTTTATCTTGACTAAAGTACAGCTTATCATATGATTCTTTGAATTCTTTGTATTACTCCCTTTGTTCTTCAAGAATCTTTGTTTGAAATTCTTGCTGTTGAGTCATCATCTGTTGTTGCCAGCTCTCTTGCCTCTCCTCCATTCGACGCTGCCAAGCTTCTTGCTCCTCTTTATCCATCAAATATTGCTCCCGAAGCTCTGGATGGGGCTCTAGATATTGCTCTTGGTGCCCTTGATTTTGTTCTTGTTCAGCTTGCATGAGTTGCTGAGATAGCTCTTCAATTGCTCTTTGTAGCTGGCACATGTCTATGGCACCATGAGCTTGCTCTTGTTCTTTCTCTCTATGAGAACTTCTTTGTCTGGGAGCTACCACTCCCTCTTGATCATCTTCTTCATTCAACCCCTATATGCTCCTCTTGGTGATTCCTTTCCCTTTCTTCACTTTTTCTATATCCTCATCCTCAAAGATGACTCCAGCTTTGTTGCATAGCCTGAGGATGGTGCTTGGATGACCAAGCCTACTTGATTTTTGTTCATACCCTGACCGAGCTCTCCAAGTTCGGGAAGTTCGCAGAAGGTCCGACCTCGTCCCAAAGGCCCACGCCTGAGGTCGGACCTCGAACAATAAAGCCAAAGGAGCCCAAAGCAGGCCCAAAACGAAGGAACATAGCCCAAATCTAAAGGCGGCTAAAGCCCAGAAAGATAAAGGCGGTTCCCTTGAAGATAAGATGACCTCACCTAAAGATAAAGATAAGATAACTAACTTATCTTATCCACAGGAGGCCACATCTCATCATTATAAATGCACTGGAGCACCCAGGTATAACTCATACTCTAATTCTACTCAATATCTGCTTGGACCCATGCTAACTTAAGCATCGGAGTGTCATTGCAGGTACAACCCCCCGCCGCTCAGCACACCAAGCTCGGGTCACGGAACCCCTACCTCGGGTCTTGCCAGACGACCGAGCTACACGTTTCAGGTAACCCTCGGAACATTGGCGCCGTTGCCGGGGACCTGGAAGTCATCCCTTTACCATGGCGGACGATCCTCTCAACAATGACCACGCTGCTTCAGAACAAGAGGAGGAAATTGACACCGGAGAACGACCGGACAGCCCTCTATCACCACGCACTCCAGGAGGAAACAAACAGAATCGCCCAAGTACATCACTCCCAAACAGAGATCCACAAAATCCCGAAAGAGAAAAGAGCTCGGAAATTCTAGAAGCAGTCCGAGCACAACAAAACCGACTGAAACAACTCGAAGAGGACATAAAGAAGCAAAAAGAAACTGAACAAGATCTGAGAAGGGAGGCTCACAAGCGCAGAGAATTAGAAGAAAAACTGCGGAAAATAGAAGCCAACCTGAAAGATCGGACAGAACACGGCACCACCCCCGAAGGCAACCATGATCCCTTCACGCAAGAGATCATGAAGGAGAAGGTGCCGCGAAACTTCAAACCACCCGATATGGATCTCTACGACGGCACCACCGATCCAAGTCACCACCTCAGCAACTTCCGAAGCAGAATGTACCTGGTCGACGCCTCCGACGCGATTCGGTGCAAAGCCTTCCCCACCACTCTCACCAAGTCGGCCATGAAGTGGTTCGACAACCTGCCACCAGGATCAATCTCCAGCTTCGAGGACCTAACCAAAAAATTCCTAACAAGGTTCTCTATTCAAAAGGACAAGGCAAAACATGCCCCCAGTCTACTCGGGATCAAACAGGGTAACCAAGAAACTCTCCGAGAATACATGGAGCGATTCAACAAAGCCTGCCTGGACATACAACACTTGCCCACTGAAGCGGCCATCATGGGACTAGCAAACGGCCTGAAAGAAGGACCATTTAGCCAATCCCTATCCAAACGATACCCGACCTCCTTATACGAGGTGCAAGAGCGGGCAGAAAAATATATCAACATGGAGGAAACCTCCCAGCTAAGAGACTCTTCTAGGAAGGAATCAACCTACCCACTCCGAGACCGAGATCGGGAACAGAAAAGAAAGAAGAGTCCAACTCGGACAAACCACGGAAGTACCATAGCTACACTCCCCTCCGAGTTTCCCTGGTAGACGTCTACAGAGAAGTATACCACACCGAAAAAATCCCACCGCCCCGACCTTTAAAACACAAGAGAGCGGGGAGAGAACGGTCCGAATACTGTGAATACCACAAACTCTACGGTCATTCTACTAATGACTGCCACGACCTGAAGAATGTTATAGAAAAGCTAGCCAGAGAAGGAAAACTCGACAGATACATAGCGGAAAAAGGAGAAGAGACCAAAAAAGAAGGAGGGGATAACGAGGATCGGGCCGAACAGACCCTGCGAACCCCTGAAAGGCACATACACATGATAAACGGAGGTTTTGCAGGCGGAGGAACATCCAGATCCTCGCGAAAAAGACACCTCAAAGAGATCTATCATGTCCGAGAAGACAATCCCCTGCCCGAGCTGCCAACCATCTCATTTACCCAAGAAGATGCTCAGGGGATAATACCCGGCCACGACGATCCTATGGTGATCACCATTTTCCTAGCAAACGCCAACTTACATCGAACCCTGATTGACCAAGGAAGCTCAGCAGATATCCTGTTCAAAGCGGCCTTCGACAAGCTCGGACTTGAAGAAAAAGAGCTAAAGGCCTATCCCTCCGACCTATTTGGGCTAGGGGACACCCCGATCCACCCCTTAGGATACATCCCGCTACACACTACCTTCGGAAGAGGCGAGCAATCTAAAACGTTAAGCATCGACTACATTATAGTCGACATTACCTCAGCATACAATGCCCTCATTGGGCGACCAACCCTAAACAGACTGGCAGCTGTGGTCTCAACCCCACACCTCTGTATGAAGTTCCATACCGCAAAGGGAATCGCCACCCTAAAAGGCGACCAAAAATTAGCACGGCGATGCTACAACGAAAGTCTAAGCCTAAAAGGGAAAGAGGTCAACACAATAGAACTCGGGCGAGTTCAAACCCAAGAAGATCTTCGGCCACAACCAGAGGGAGAAACCGAAAGGATCCAAATCGGGAACACACCTGAAAAAGTAACAAACATTGGAGCAAACCTCGAAAGCAGGCCTAAAGGAGGAACTCATAACCCTCTTAAGGGAGAACTCCGACCTCTTCGCCTGGAAGGCCTCCGACATGCCAGGCATAAGTCCCGACCTGATGTGCCATAAGCTATCAGTATACCCGGGATCCAGACCCGTCCAACAGAGACGCCGGAAGCTCGGACCCGAGCGCATGCAAGCAATAGAAGAACAGGTACAAGCACTGCTAGATGCAGGATTCATTAGGGAAGTAAAATATCCCCTATGGCTCGCAAACGTGGTCCTGGTAAAAAAGCCCAACGGAAAATGGAGGATGTGCGTCGATTACACGGATCTCAACAAAGCCTGCCCCAAAGACCCATATCCACTACCAAACATTGACGCCTTAGTCGACGCAGCCTCAGGCTACAGATATCTCTCCTTCATGGATGCATACTCGGGATACAATCAAATCCCGATGTACGGACCCGACCAAGAAAAGACCTCGTTCATAACCCCAAGGGCAAACTACTGCTACGTAGTAATGCCCTTCGGGCTGAAGAACGCCGGGGCAACCTACCAGAGGCTAATGAACAAAGTATTCTCAGAGCACACTGGGCTACAGCTAGAAGTGTACGTCGACGATATGCTGGTAAAGACACAAGTAGACAGAAACTTGGTTCCCGACCTCACAAGTGTCTTCGGCACCCTCAGGAAACACAACATGAGACTTAACCCGACCAAGTGCACCTTCGCCGCAGAAGCCGGAAAGTTCTTAGGCTTCATGCTGACTCAAAGAGGCATCGAAGCAAACCCGGACAAATGCCAAGCGATACTCAAAATGAAGAGCCCGACGTGTGTCAAAGAAGTACAACAACTGAATGGAAGGCTAGCCGCCCTATCAAGATTCTTGGCAGGATCAGCAATAAAGTCACTGCCTCTCTACTCACTCCTAAAGAAGGGGAAACCCTTCTCATGGACCCCGGAGTGCGAAAAAGCCTTTCAAGAATTCAAGGAATTCCTCGGGCAGCCACCAATCCTAACCCGACCTCTAAAAGGGGAAAAGCTCGTACTATACCTCTCGGTCGGACATCAGGCAGTTGCTTCAGCATTAATACGAGAAAATGACCAAGGACAACACCCCATATACTTCGTAAGCAAGGCACTACAAGGGGCCGAATTAAACTATCAGAAAATAGAGAAATTCGCCTACGCCCTAGTATTCACGGCTCGGAGGCTCCGTCCCTACTTTCAAGCCCACACCATCAAAGTCCGGACGAACCAACCCATGAGACACATCCTACAAAAAACAGACATGGCAGGACGAATCCTACAATGGGCGGTGGAACTGTCCGAGTTCGACCTCCACTATGAAGCCCGGACTGCCATAAAATCTCAATATCTAGCCGACTTCATCGCAGAATATACTGAGACCCCGGGAACCCCACTCTCATGGAACCTATATGTCGACGGGTCCTCAAACAAAACGGGAAGCAGAGCCGGGGTCATACTCGAAAGCGACCAAGGAACGCGGATAGAACTATCCCTAAAATTCGAGTTCCAGGCTTCAAACAACCAAGCTGAATACGAGGCCCTACTAGCTGGTCTAAAGCTAGCCAAAGAGGTCGGAGCCCAGAAAATCACAATCTTCAGCGACTCCCAGGTCATCACATCACAAGTAAATGGAAGTTACCAGGCCAAAGACCCAACTATGAAAAAATACCTGGACCAAGCACAGGCACAATTACGCCACTTCCCAGAAATACAAATCCAGCACATACCTCGGGAACAAAATGCCCGGGCAGACGCCCTCTCAAAGCTTGCTAGCACCAAGCCCGGAGGCAACAACAGAAGTCTTCTCCAAGAAACCCTACAATCTCCCTCCGTGCTAAGAGAGGAAGAAACGTTAAATATATCCAACCAACAGCAAGGATGGATGACCCCCATACTCAACTACCTGAAGTCAGGAACTCTCCCCATAGAAAGAAAAGAAGCTAAAAGGCTTACAAAGGACGCCCAGAATTATACGCTAATTCACGACGTATTATACAGAAGAGGATTCTCAAACCCCCTCCTTAGGTGCGTTCCGACCTCAGAAACAAAGGGCGTCCTCGAAGAAGTCCACGAAGGCATGTGTGGGAACCATCTCGGAGCTCGGGCGCTATCCAAGAAAGTAGTTAGGGCCGGGTTCTACTGGCCGACCTTGCAAAGAGACGCAACAGAGTTTGTGAAAATATGCCCCCCTGCCAAAAACACGCCAATTTTCACAAGGCACCGCCCGAAGACCTTATTAGCATCACTGCGCCATGGCCCTTCGCAAAATGGGGACTCGACCTACTCGGCCCGTTTCTACAAGGACCGGGGCAAGTCAAATACCTCATAGTAGGGGTCGACTACTTCACAAAGTGGATCGAAGCCGAACCCTTAGCCACTATTACGGCTCAGAAAAGCCGTAAATTCCTATACAAAAACATCGTCACGAGGTTCGGAGTCCCCTACTCCATCACAACAGACAATGGAACACAGTTCACGGACACAAGTTTTCAGAACTTGGTGGCCGAATTAAAAATCAAACAGCAATTCACATCGGTCGAGCACCCACAAGCCAATGGACAAGCAGAGGCTGCAAATAAAGTCATCTTGGCCGGGTTAAAACGAAGACTCCAAGAGGCCAAAGGGGCGTGGGCCGACGAACTCCCCCAGGTACTATGGGCATATCGGACAACCCCGCACTCTACAACGGGAGAATCCCCATTCCGGCTAGCTTACGGGATTGAGGCAATGATTCCTATCGAAATAGATGAAGGGTCGCCCAGAGTCATCTTCTACAACGAAGAAGGCAACCCACAGGCACAAAGGGAAGAACTCGACCTCCTCCCTGAGGTCCGAGAAAGAGCCCGAATCCAAGAAGAAGCTTTAAAACGGCGAACGGCCCTCAGATACAATCAAAAGGTAATAAAGCGAAGCTTCTCCATTCACGACCTGATTCTAAACCGAAATGACATCGGAACACAAAAGTCAGGAGAAGGAAAGCTAGCCGCAAATTGGAAAGGGCCCTACAAGGTAACAGAAGTCTTAGGGACAGGCTACTACAAAATATCCGACCTAGAAGGCAATGAGCTGCCCAGGACCTGGCACGCCTGTAATCTAAGACGGTACTACAGCTAGAAAAACTTAACCCGAGGTGTACTCTTTTTCCCTACAAGGGTTTTTTAATGAGACACCCGGTTAAGTAGGATACCCGACCTAAAAGGTAAACACTTTGTAAATATTCTTTCTTTTTTCACTAATCAAATTTCTCTATTTTCTCTTCCTCATGATGAAGCAAATCCTAGAAAGTACCCCACCAAGGCGCATTAATTTATGCTGGGCAAAACGCAAAAAATCATTTGCCAAGAGACCATACAAGGTCGGCAAAGATAAAGCGACGAGGTTCAAATTAATGTGAGAAGTTATAAAGTAACTCTGAAATGGCTCGAAAAGCCAAATAAAAAGAGGTTACAAAATAACTTAAAAAGGCCGACCAAACGACGAAGTCGGACCCAGCAAAGGGAAAAGTTATAAAGTAACTCTAAAATGGCTCAAAAAGCCAAATAAAAAGAGATTACAGAAATAACTCAGAAGAACCGACCAACGACAAAGTCGGACCTAACAAAAAGGAGGTACTCGAGCACCCGATGTCCGAGAAAAAGCTCGGCCCAAGAAAGAAGCCTCAAAACGGCAAGAACCAGGATTTCGAAAAACGCTTACTAAAAAGTTGCTTTACAAAAAGCAACTAAAAAGTACAAGCGAAAAGAACGAAATCGAAGGAAGTTTCAAAACGCTAGCTAAAAAGTTGTTATCCGAAAAACAACTAAAAAGCACGAAAGCGGAAACAAGAAGTCAAAACGCTAGCTAAAAAGTTGTTAATCGAAAACAACTAAAAAGCACAAAAGCGAAAACAAGAAGTCAAAACACTAGCCAAAAAGTTGTTAATCGAAAACAACTAAAAAGCACAAAAGCGAAAACAAGAAGTCAAAACGCTAGCTAAAAAGTTGTTATCCGAAAACGACTAAAAAGCGCAAAAGCGGAAACAAAAAGTCAAGCGCGAACAAAAAAACACCACATAATAAAGTTACTACAAGTAGCTAAATAAAAAAGGTGTCCAAAGCGTTCAACAGAAACCATCCAAAAACAAAAGAGCCCACAGATCGGGCAAAACACCAAGAAGTACAAGATTACAGAGGATCGAGGCCCTTTCCGGACTCCACATCGACAGCAGGCTGAAACATAGATATCGGGACTGCATCGATGGCAACGTCATCCCGGTTTGAAACCTCCACACCAGACCTATCCTCAGCCAAAGGTGAAGTCGGGTTCACAACCGGAACCTCGGGGTCGGACACCGGAGCCTTGTGATCGGACACCGGAACCTCATCCTCGGCAGGAGCAGGAACAATCTTTCCCTCCACAACAATGTTTTCCGTACTGAATAAGCTCAGATCCAGGTCGGGAGCAAGAACCCGGACCTGATCCCTCAAATTCACAAACATAGCATCCATACCCTTGGCCACATTATCTTCCAGCTCGTAAAAATCATCCCGAGCAGACTGCAACTTCTCCTTCGTCTCCACAAGCTCGGCATACAGCTTAGTATAGTTCTCCGTCGCCACCCTCGCCATCTCCTCAGATGTCTTCGCCGCCGCCACAGCCGCGGTGGCCCTAGTTTTCTCTTCCTCCAAAGAGGCCTCCAGCTCAGTAATCCTGGCAGCCTTCAGTTGACTAATCTTATCAAGCTCAGACCGTGCCTTCTCAAGTCGGGAGCTGGTCGCCCCAAGGGGAGCTTTCTTGAACTCCCGAGCAATAGCGGCATGAAGACTAGCCATCCGAACACAGCTCCGCGCCATATACTGAAAGTGATGCTCCATAGACGCATCATCAGTAGAAATAAAAGTCTGGGGGAGAATGTGCTGCTCAATCCAACCAAGAGCGTCAAAATCCTTATCATTGAAACCGGCAAGCTCTTGAGAGGTCTTCTGTTTCTTGGGGGGAGGACCCGAGGTCGAAGACGGGGAAAGGTGACCGGGTCCGGAGGTCGGAGGATCTTGAGTTATAGCTCGGAACTGAGGAGTCGGAATGGTCTTCGACCGAGTCTGAACACCCACGGTAGTCTTCTGCGGAGAAGATCGGGCAGAAGCCTCAGCCTCGATATTCCGAGCAGCCGCAGACTTCTTCGACCGACGAAGAAACTTCATGGAATCCGCCTGAGAAGACATCTCTGCAGAAACAAAAAGAAAGGGATTATCACAAACAGGAATTCCACCAAAACAGGCAAAATACTAAAAGGATGAAGCTCGGAGAGGTCGGGAACTACCTAACTCGGAACGGAGAAGGCTTGGATCTCCCAACATTTTATTCGTGTCCAAGTGAGGTGCCCGACCCCATAAACTGCTCAACACACCCGCAAAAGCCTGCTCTACCTCATCTAGACTCTCAAAAGTATACTTAACCGACACTACATTCTCCTGCCAACAAAGAGGAAAAGAAGGCTCCCCACTCTCATCTAAAAAGAAAGGTCGGACATCTCCAGCAGCCCGGACCTTGAAATAGTAGTTCTTGAAATCATGAAACGACTCATCATACAAGGTACAAAACTTCTTTCCCTGGTTAGCCCTAAAAGAGACCCAAGACACCTTCCCAGCACCCGACCCCGGCTTCGTCAACGCGAACAGATAGGAAAAAAGAGAAACAGAAGGGGAGACGCCCAAAAACTGACACAAAAGTTGAAACAGCTTTAAAAACGCCCAAGAATTTGGATGGAGTTGCGTAGGGGCAAGGTTACAAGACCAAAGGACCTCGGACTCCAAGTCGGTAAAAGGAAGTCGTACACCCAGCTTAGAGAAAAAACAATCGTAAGCATAAAAGAATAGCTTCTCGGAACTTTCTAAAGGCGGGAAGCACACTCTCTCCTTGGACTCTGGGGCTACTAGCTCATAATCCCGCTCAGACTCCCTGTTCTCACAAATACTACACTCCCTACGGAACCTAACTAGATACTCAGAATCTACAACAGAAGGGACCCTTAGAGGAACAGGATCTACCCAACCAAGACCACTCGGAATCTTGGTCGACATTGCTTGAAACACCTTTCGAGACATAAAAAATCTTGCCTACAAAGAAGAATACAACAGCAAGCCAAAAATCACATAAATAGGCAGACAGCAAAAAACCCATTCAGCAGAAGCAAGAAAACAAAAGTTCTTTTAGAAGAAAAATGCAGTAAACCCGAGAACAAAGTACCAAGAGAAAAGAGCCCCCCCCACATACAAACAACCGAAGCAATGGCGGCGCCTCTTTCCGGGGCAACCCCAGCATAGAAGAAAAAGAAACAAAAGCATATGTGCACGGCGAAAGTAAAGATGAGAAACAAACCTGGAAGAAAGAAAGAAGACGACGAGCTCCGATGCAAGAAGAACGAAAACAGCGGCGCAGAGGAAACCCCGAAAAACAATCAAAAGAAAGAATCGGAAAAGAAAAACAGAGAGAAAGAAGGAAGATGCTCGAAAGAGAGGCGGCGAAAAACCCAGAAAAAGGGAAAGGGAACAGAATAAACAAAGAAAATGAGGAAAGGGGCAAATAAATAATGCCTTCACAGAGCCCGAACGGAAATCGAGGAGAAACGGTAAAAAGCAATAAATGCTGAAACGGCCATTTTCAAATTTTGAAAAAGACGACTATGCCCGAGCTCGACCTCTCAAAAGGACGAACTCGGACAGGGGCACTGTTCATACCCTGACCGAGCTCTCCAAGTTCGGGAAGTTCGCAGAAGGTCCGACCTCGTCCCAAAGGCCCACGCCTGAGGTCGGACCTCGGACAATAAAGCCAAAGGAGCCCAAAGCAGGCCCAAAACGAAGGAACATAGCCCAAATCTAAAGGCGGCTAAAGCCCAGAAAGATAAAGGCGGTTCCCTTGAAGATAAGATGACCTCACCTAAAGATAAAGATAAGATAACTAACTTATCTTATCCACAGGAGGCCACATCTCATCATTATAAATGCACTGGAGCACCCAGGTATAACTCATACTCTAATTCTACTCAATATCTGCTTGGACCCATGCTAACTTAAGCATCGGAGTGTCATTGCAGGTACAACCCCCCGCCGCTCAGCACACCAAGCTCGGGTCACGGAACCCCTACCTCGGGTCTTGCCAGACGACCGAGCTACACGTTTCAGGTAACCCTCGGAACAATTTTCTTGTGTTGTCGGCTATTTCTTGAATACTGTCAGCTATGAGTTGTGCAAGATTGATTTCACCTCCATGTATGATGCAGTATGTTAAAAGTGCTCGCTTGATTGTGACCCATGATGAGTTTCCAGTGGGAAGGATGGACCTCCTTACTATCTCGTACCACCCCTTGGCCACAGGGGTGAGATTCATCCTTTTTAAATGGCTTGGGACTCCTTTTGAATCTCGTTCCCAGTCTGTGCCTTCTATGCATAGCCCTTGTAAGATCTCATCAGGATTATTTTCCATCTTCAATCTGGTCTCATAACTGGGCTCTACATATTTTATTGTCCTCAACTTCAGAGCTCTTGTGATGGTTGCTGGACTGAAATCTACTTCAACTCCTCTGACATAACTCTTGTAGGAGGTGCTGTCTTTGTTCTCTTTTACAGCGTTTGCATAAAATTCCCTGATCATGACTGCACTCATGTTGGCGTGAGGATCACATAGAAGCTCCCACCTTCTCTCTTTAGTGATTTGCCTCATGGTTGTGGTTATCTCCCCACTTAAGATTTGGGTGGTTCTTCCAAGATGGATTGTAGGTGTCACCATACACTTCATTTGATCCAAAATTTTGGTTTTGCATATAGTGCACTTGCTCTTGTTGCTGTTCTTCTTGGTTCTCTTCATTCTGCCCCCAATGAGTTGATGGTTGGCTTGTAGCACTCACTGATGCAACCTGAAGGCTATCAATTCTCTTGGCCATTTGCTCAAATTGTTGCTGAATCTGCTGCTGCATCACTTTGCGTTGAGCCAAAATTGTATCCACTCCTTCCAATTCTAGCACTCCCTTCCTCTGTGATCGTTGGCGTTGCCTTTGGTGAGCAAAGAAATATTGGTTGTTGGCCACCATATCAATGAGATTCTGAGCTTCCTCTGCAGTTTTCATCAATTGCAATGATCCTCCAACTGAGTGATCAAATGCCTCTTGAGCCTTCAGAGTAAGTCCTTCATAGAAGTTCTACAGCTTGTCCCACTCAGTGAACATCTCTGGTGGACATTTCCTCAGTAAAGCCTTATATCTTTCCCATGCTTCATATAGATTTTCAACATCCAATTGAGTGAATGTCTGCACCTCAGTCTTCAATCTTATGATCCTTTGAGGGGGATAAAATTTGGCAAGAAACTTGCTTACTAAATCATCCCAAGTGTTGATGCTCTCCTTTGGAATTGTTTCTAGCCATTGAGTGGCTTTGTCCCTGAGAGAAAATGGGAATAATAGCAGCTTGTATATGTCAGGGTGCACTCCATTGCTTTTAACTGTGTCACAGATCCTCAAGAAAGTGGATAGATGTTGGTTCAGGTCCTCCAATGGTCCTCCTCCAAAAGAGCAATTGTTTTGGACCAATGTGATGAGTTGTGGCTTCAGTTCGAAGTTATTTGCATTGACATTAGGGGTAAGAATGCTACTCCCACAATGTCTAGCATTTGCAAATGTATAGGAGGCCAGTACTCTCCTCTGTTGTGGGTTATTGTTGGCCCCTCCTTCTGGCTAATTGAGATTTGATGGATCTCCTTCCATCTCTTGGAATTCCTCCTCAGATTCTTCCTCTCCAACAATGTTCTTCCCTCTTTCAGCTCTTCTTAATCTTCAAAGAGTTCTTTGGTCAATTTCAGAGAGAATAGGAGAAGATCTTCCTGCACCTGACATACAAACACACAACAAGAAACACACAGAACCAGAAAACCAATGAAACTTTAATCTATTGCTAGAATGAAGTTTTAGTTAGTTTAAGCAAAAATTCAAACAGTTAATGGGTTAATTAAAAATTAAAGAAACAGAAAAGAAAAAGTGCTTGATCTAGACCTCCACTTCACTTAATCATTGTCAATCTATTTCAATCTCGGACAACGGCACCAAAAACTTGATGTGTGAAAAACGATCCAACACAAAACTCACCGACAAGTGTACCGGGTCGCATCAAGTAATAAAACTCACGAGGGTGAGGTCGATCCCACAAGGATTGAAGGATTGAGCAATTTTAGTTTAGTGGTTGATTTAGTCAAGCGAATCAAGTATTGATTGAGTGATTTTGTATCCAACAGTAAGTAAATAGCAGAAAATGTAAGGGAGAGGGATGAATTGCAGAAATTAAAGAGAATTGAAAGTAAAGGTACTGAATCTTAAAGAACAAGAAATTAAATGACTAAAACTTAAAGTGCAAGAAATATAAATTGTAGTAACTTAAAGTGCAAGAAATATAAATTGCAGTAACTTAAAGTGCAAGAAATATAAATTGCTTGAATGGAAAAGGGATTTGAGGACTGGGAATTCAGAATTTAAGCAAGGGAAATTAAATTACAGCAATTAATAAAGCAGAAGATGAATTGATAGTAACTAGAATTCAAACAGAAAGTGAAAATGTAATTGCAGCAGTGGTTCAGCAGAAGAACCAGAAGGAAAATTGGATCTCAGGACTCCAGAGACTAGATAGCAGAGTCTAGATCTCAATTGCCTTCCCAGATCCAAGTTCACAAGCAATTAAAGAGAAATTAAAGGTTGCAGCAGTAGAGGAAATTGGATTCAACTCAATTATGCAGTAAGGGAATCAAAGAGATTTTAAATGGAGATTGAGACAGAAATTCCTCAATTCTTCACAACCAAGACTCAAACAAGAAAAGTAAAAATGCTCAAGCAAGAACAAGGAAGAAGAGAGATCAATTCTCCTTCCAAATTCTCTCAGATCTCAGTTCAAAGCTCTCAAAGAAAATGAAGTCTCAAAATGTAAGAATTCAAAAATCAAAAGAAGGTCCTAATTCATCAAACTATCTCCTATTTATACACTTTCTATTCTTGGATTTTGGAATTTGGATGGGCTTTTGATTTGGTGAAGAAATGAATTAAATTGGATTTTTAATCCAATTTTCAGCCCATGAAGAAGTTGGCTCCAGGAGGCTGCTCTGCTCTTGTGGAGAGCAGAGCAGGGAAATGGTGCATGCGGCCTCATTGCGTGCTCGTGCTGCGTGTGATGGGCGTTCAAGATGCTGTCCTGCCCTTGCGGAGAGCAGGGCAGTGTGCGTGCATGCTTGCCTTCCGTGCGTCCAAGCTGCGCGTGATGCTCCTGGCCATGCGTACTTGTGTGCGCGCTTGTGTGCTGCCCGTGCCAAGAAATGCTGCTCTGCTCTCCTTGTGGGCAGCACAGCAAGGCAACCAAGGGTGAGGTCCGAGGTTCGAAACTTGGTGGAGGCACACGCTGCCCCTTTTTCCTTGGTTTTCTTGGCACCAAAACGCCTAGTTCCTTGCTCCCTCATGGTGCTGTGTTCGATTCTTGGGGATTGAAAACAAGCCAATTTTTGCTTGTTTTCCTTGTATTTGACCACTACTCCTTTCCTCCTTGTTCTTGGGTTCGAAACCCATGAGTAGCACTAGGAGAGCAATTTCCTTTGAATTTTTCTTGGATGAAGCCCGATATTGCTCTTGAGGAGGGCAGGGCAGTGATGTTTTAGAGGCTTGGTTTATTATGCTGCTCTCTTGGAGAGAAGTGTGCTCTTGTGGAGAGTAGTGTTTGCTTCCTCCTTCTATGTTGCACCACACTTCTCCTTCCATGGCCACACTTCTTAAGCCACGTTTTTCTTCTTTTCTTCTTTTCTTCACCTACAAGAAACCAAAGCAACCAATCAAAGTATCTCCAAACTCATAAGGTTTATAATTCATTAAAAATCAATTACTTTTAGCTCAAACCTCATGATTTAGCATCAATTTAATGGTGGTTGTTTGATTTAAAGAAGTCATGCATTTTCATTCCAAATTACTTACTTAGGATGCAATAAAGTGCATAAAGACTAGTGAAACAAGTGAAATTAGCTTGAAAAATGGGTATATGATGACTTGTCATCAAACTATACCTAGAACCAGCCTCTTGCCAGTGATCTCAAAAAAATGTTCTTCATATAAATTAGATTTGAAGCATCTTGAGTCATGAGAACTGGTTGCTGGTTCCTTTCTCTTTCTCTTCTTGGACGGTTGGGTGGTCTTAGGTACCATAGAAATAAACCAAATAAAACAGTGGAGCGGCAACACCAAACTTAAAACGATCGTTCGTCCCCGAGAAAAATAAAGAAATACAAAGGGGAAGAAGAAAGATATGCAGAAATTTAAATAGTAGAGAATAAAAAACAATACTAAATACTTTTTTTAATACAAAAAGTAAAAAGAAACAAAAGAGGGAGGATAGAAGAGGGGGGGCTGGACAGGGGGTACGGTGAATGGTTTAATGCCAAGGTGGTTGGTGTAGTGTGTGGTAGAGGACGGTTGGGTTTGAGGCAAGGTTGAAGGGTTGTGATCACAAGTTAAAAGGCTATATGGGGACAGAGGGTTAAGTGAGAGAGTAAGGTATGGGAGGCAGAATGGAGTGTGGTGAGGTTGTGGAGGGCTTATATAGAGAGAAGGAAGGGGGGGTCATAGACTGGTGTGGCCGAAGCGAGGAAAGGATGAATGAAGTGTGATTATTGCTTGTGGTTTGAAGGAGGGTTGGGTAGTGTTTATATAGAAGGCAGGATGTGTAGTGGGGTTAATGCAGTTGGTGGGGTGGGTGGGGTGGGTGGGGTTAATTGGGAAGGAAATAAGGCTGGTGCTTGTGAAAGGGGATGTTGTCACGGGACTGTGTTGGGGCTTGGGGTATCACGAGGTTTTGTAGGAAGGATGGGGCATGGGAATATATAGGGAAAGGTTGAAATTGTGGACAGAATCAGGGGTTGCAAGGCTGGATGCTGGTTCAGTCAATGGGGAAATCAAGTATAGGGATTTGGTTGAAATCTGGCGTGACTTGGTGGGATTTGAATGAGTATAGGCCAATGACGTTAGGATTATTGCTAGTAAAGAATTTTATAAAAATAGTCGCGTTGTAGATATAGATTCTAAACCAACAGAAATCCCTTCGTGCAAAAGTTTTGGTTGTCACAAGTAACAAACCCCTTTAAAATTGATAACCGAGTATTTAAACCTCGGGTCGTCTTCTCAAGGAATTGCAGGGAGGTATGTTCTTATTATCGGTTATGGAGATTGTAAATTGGGGTTTGATAATGAAGAATTAATATGGCAAATGATTTAAATGGCAATTAAAATAAATAAATACTGTAAAGCAAACCCTTTGGAAAGGTATGAGAAATTGGAAGTCCAGACTTAGTTATTCTTATCAATAATAATGAAAGTTGAATCTTAATTCCACTTAGTTAACCTTTGCTAAAGCAAAGGAAAGTCAAGGGACTAATTAGTTTGACCTTCGAATCCTATTTATTTCCTAAGAAAAGGTGATGACATGTCATCATATACCCATTTTCTATGCTTTTTCATACAAGAAATTGATGATTTGTGCTTAAATATTGAATGCTTTTTGTACTTAAATGATATATTTTCTTGATATTTTAATTTTATAAATCTTGTAGGAAATAAGAAGAAAAAGAAGCAAAGAAGCACAAAAAAAGGAGAAAAAAAGAGCTTTGGGGTACACTTTGAAGTTGGGGTACACTTTGGAGCCTTAGGCCACGCTTTTAAAAGCGTGGCCCATGACCAAATCAAGGAAGGAAGCAGCCAGCACGCACACTGCCCTGCCCTTGCCAAGGGCAGAATCGTGATGCACATTGAGGATTGAAAGCAAGAATTTCGCTAAGGTAAAATCTGGGCGCTCACAGCATGACCATGCCTCCTTCAAAGGGCTATAACTTGAGCTACAGATGTCCAATTGATGTGCTTCCAATTGCGTTGGAAAGCTGACATTCAGAGCTTTCCAACGATATATAGCAATCCATATTTGGCGTACAATTGAGGCAGGAACGAGAGGCATCTTTAAGGGCCAAAAATAAGCGAAAATACACCAAAATGCTTCCATCAAGGCTCGAAGAGGGAGACACAAGGAAACCAAGGAAGTCTGCCCTCAAGGAGGGCAGAATGCCCTCAAGGAGGGCAGAATGCCCTCTTGGAGGGCAATGTCGTGTTTTATTCATGAGAATTCAAGGAAAAATTGCAACAACTTCCTCCACCAAGTTTCGAACACAAGACCTCTAGGAAGCCAAGCTTTAGGCGCGCACCATGACTCGTCCCTGGCAGCACCAACTTTTCCTGCCCTGCCCTTGGCGCGGGCAGGGCAGCACCTTGCGCACCAAGAAGCAACTTCTGCGCACATTGCCGCGCCAAGCTCACACAACGCCGCACCAATCTCATGCACCAAGCACCAATTTTCTGCCCTGCCCTCCACAAGGGCAGGGCAGCCTCCTGGAAGTGTCATGGGCCAAAAATCAACCAAAATTCAATTTAATTCAATTCTTCACCAAATTGAATCAAGGCCAACCAAACCCATTTCTCCTCAAATCCAAAGCAAGCTAAGCCCACATCATCACTCAAAGGCACATGGATCAATTAAATTAGGATTTTCATTTTTGTAATTTGTTTTAATTTCATTTTCATTTTTCATTTTGTAAAGCCTATATAAGGCATCATTTCCATCTTTGTAGAGGAGGCCGGCTCCATTAGGAATAGATAGCTCTCTCTTTAGTCTTTCGCTTGTTTTGAAATTTTGGATTGAGGTTGGAGGAATTCTGTTCCAATCTTTGATCTGAAATTCATTTGTGTTCTTCTGCATAATTGAGGAAATTGAGAAATTGGATCTGAAGTTTCTTTCACTACTTTCACCTTTACTTCTTCTGCAATTGTTCTTGTTGGATCAAGGAAGGATTTGAGATCTAGACTTGTTATCTAGTCTCCTCCAATCCTGAGATCTTCAATCACTTTTAATTTGCTGCAACTTAAGCATTGCCTTTCTGTTCTAAATTCTTCAAGGCATTTTACTCTTCTGTTTGAGATTTACTTCACTGCAATTAAATTTTCTCTTTTATGTTTAATGCAATTTACCTTTGCTGGTTTAATTTCTGTAATCCTACATCCCTGACCCATTTAAGATTCAAGCAATTTACATTTCTTGTCATTTAAGTTTCTGCAATTTACTTTTCTTGCTCTTTAAGTTTCAATGCAATTTACTTTCTGCACTTTATAATTCTTGCAAATTTACATTCTGTTGGCTACGATTTCACTCAATTTCACTTCAATGTTAGCTTGACTAAACTAATCACCCACTAAAGTTGCTTGATCCATCAATCCCTGTGGGATCGACCTCACTCTAAGTGAGTTATTACTACTTGATGCGACCCGGTACACTTGCCGGTTGGATATGTGTGTTGGAAATTCGTTTTTCCACAAAAACACCATCAAGTTTTTGGCGCCGTTGCCGGGGATTGATTAGATCAACAATGATTAAGTGGGTGAGAAGTCTAGATTAAGCATTTTTTTTTTATTTTTGTTCTCTGCTTTAAAGTGAAACCAAGGTGTTTGAGTTATTGCCTCACTAAGAAATTCTTTCTCTGTGACATGAATTTCAAATTTCATTGATGTTTACAAAATACAAATGGAGTTCAACTCATCTTATGGTAAAACAAAATTTTATGGGATATCATCCACCATCACCAATATCTAATGATGGCTGGGAATATCACCAAGAGAATACACATTCTGAGCACTCCAACTCATGGAGATTTGCTTCAGAGACACAAGATGAGCAAGAAAATCATATGGGATACTTCCCACCACCACAAAATGATTCAAGTCATTACTCTAATGGTGGCTGGGAGTATCACCAAGGAATGGAAGAGCATCCACCCTCACGTCCCAGTTTCTCATTTGAAAGTTCTTCATCACTTGATTATGCCTCAACACAAAGTTTCCTCCAAGATCTATACAACTCATCTCACCAACCACAAAATTACTCTCAACCTTTATCCTTTGAGCTAGTGGCTGAGGATCCCCTTCAAAAGTCCAGAGAATTATTGGAAAGACAAGAACAAATTATGGAAGAACAAAAACAACGCTGGACAGAACAAGAATTCCTCCTCAAGAAAACAGAAGGGCATGTAGAGCAAAGGAAGATTCATTCAGGATCACCAAGTTTTAAGGATGAGGAACAATCTGTGAGTGAAGAAGAGGAAGAAGAGGTTCCTATATCAATTGAAATTTCAATGGAGGAAGAGCAAGATAAGGAGGCTACTGTATCAAGTGAACTTTCAATGAAGAACGAGGTGGTTGAAAATGAAATTGCACTTAAGATGACAAGGGAACATGAAGACTCACAACTCTCACAAACTTTCCTAACCCAACAACTCTCAACACTTGAATCCATGATTGAAAGGTATGAAGAGGAGATGAAGAAAGCTTGGGAAGATCAACAAACCTCCTCCATGAAAGAGCTACTAAAGCAAATGTTGAGTGTAAAAGAGGAAGGGGAAGAACAAGCTAGTGAGGAGGACAATCAAGAACGTCCAAACTCAAGGGAAACAGAGAGGCTCATGAAGGACAAGCTCATTGAACCACCAATTCAAAAAGCCCTCGATGAATACAAATCTCCAATAATCACACAGCAACCAAGTCTTGAATTCAAAGAAGTGAAGGCAACTAGCAAGAACACCAATTCTGTCCCTAATCCAGCAAGCAAGATCACTCAAGCCATTTGTAAAAGGAAGCTTGCTGAGGAAAGGCCAAGACAAGGGACACTAGCTGAATCTTTTCCTCCTTTGAGGTCATTCCTCTTAACAAACTGGAAGAAGAGGAAGAAAGTGAAGAGCAACATGTCAAGCTAATGACATTAAAAGAGCACTTGTTGGGAGGTAACCCAACCATAGGTACATTTCTTTTTATGCTTTGTTTAAATTCAATAAATTGGCATATGGTTACATTCTAAGTTTGGTGTTGCCTTGCAACAAATTGTTTTCAATCTTTTTGGATGATTGCATCAAATCAAAAATGAAAGTGACGCACCAAGATTCTAAGTTTGGTGTGCCACTTATTTTTCTATGCAATTCATTCAAGCAACACCACTTGTTTACATAATCATAATGCCGCTGCAGTGTTATTTTTTAGTTAGTTAGACAATTTTAGTTTTCTTGATTGTTCTAGTCATTTCCTTGTTTTTAATGCTTTCTTTTATTAACTGTGTTTGTTAATACATCACCCAAACATCCTTACTCATGATAGATTCTTCACTTGGTGATTGTATTCAACAAATAACAGTTTCTTTTGTTTAGTTTTAGTTCAAATAAATTCACATATGGTTGCATTCTAAGTTTGGTATTGCTATGCAACAAAATTTGGTTCCAATGCTTACTAGATACTTGCATTAATTTCAAGTGAAAGTGTCACACTAAGTTTTGTGTGCCATTTATATTTTTATGCAATGTATCATGCACACCAACTTATATTTGCAATCACTATGTCTCTGTCTCTTGTGCTTTGATTTTTATTTTAAATTTTGCTTGCTCAAAACACATATGCTACTAACATTTCATTGTGTAAGACACTCATGATCCATCTTAGCCCCATAGCCATTGTTCTAATTGTTGCTTGAGGATGAGCAAGCACTCTAAGTTGGCAAGGGAAATGGAAGAATGGGAGGAAAATGACAACAATAGAGAAGATGGACTACAAGGTTGTAAAGTTCCTTTTCCTCTCATTTGTTTCTAACACTTTAAATTGCATGATTGTCTTTATATTTTCTATATACATGTGTGGTATGACTAAGCATAGCTTGAATTTGATTTGAAATATGTTGTTGTGACATTATGACTACCAACTTGAGTTTTGTAAATTCAAAAGCAAAAAAGCATCATGATCATAAACAAACAAGGAATTAAAGAAGAATTTAGCATGTGCATACAAGTATTGGAAAGCTAGTATGTTTGATTGTTGCTCAATTGCATTAGATTTTATTTAATTGAAGTTTTTCATCTAGTAAATTTTGTGAAATCTTTTGAAATCATGAAAACCTTGAAGAAGCAAATACAATTAAAGCAAGAAAAGAAAAAGGGAAAGAATGAGAAAGCTGAAGGCTCTGAGTACCAATGGCAATTTATTTGCTAAGTGCTTGTGGTGTTTATGTATCAAGCCAAATGCTTGAAAACAAAACACTTAGAAGTCAAGGCTAGGCTCAAGTGCAAAAGCACTCCCTCAAAGCTCAAGGCTCTGAGCATCAATGATTAGAGAGTCAAGAAAAGAAAAGAAAAAATGAGCTTAATGAAGTCCTCTAATTAAATGCTTGTGGTGCTTATGTATCAAGTGGTAATACTTGAAAACAAAGCATTTAGAAGTCGTAGCTTTGTTATTAACTCATGGGGCAAAGCACCCAAAAGGAGAAAAAAAAATCAAAAGCTTGTTTCAAGGAAGAATTATAAGAAAATGATTTCATAAAATAAGCTAGATAGAAGCATCAATCATTTACATCTCTTTTGTAATTGTAGCATGCATAGAAAACTAGCTTGCCATGAACATTGAGTTGCTATTCTTCTTACCTTGGATTGTCAATCTTTATTGCATGATTCTTTTCTTGCTTGGGGACAAGCAAGATTTAAGTTTGGTGTTGTGATGACATGTCATCATATACCCATTTTCTATGCTTTTTCATACAAGATGTGCTTAAATATTGAATGCTTTTTTTACTTAAATGATATATTTTCTTGATATTTTAATTTTATAAATCTTGTAGGAAATAAGAAGAAAAAGAAGCAAAGAAGCACAAAAAAAGGAGAAAAAAAGAGCTTTGGGGTACACTTTGAAGTTGGGGTACACTTTGGAGCCTTAGGCCACGCTTTTAAAAGCGTGGCCCATGACCAAATCAAGGAAGGAAGCAGCCAGCACGCACACTGCCCTGCCCTTGCCAAGGGCAGAATCGTGATGCACATTGAGGATTGAAAGCAAGAATTTCGCTAAGGTAAAATCTGGGCGCTCACAGCATGACCATGCCTCCTTCAAAGGGCTATAACTTGAGCTACAGATGTCCAATTGATGTGCTTCCAATTGCGTTGGAAAGCTGACATTCAGAGCTTTCCAACGATATATAGCAATCCATATTTGGCGTACAATTGAGGCAGGAACGAGAGGCATCTTTAAGGGCCAAAAATAAGCGAAAATACACCAAAATGCTTCCATCAAGGCTCGAAGAGGGAGACACAAGGAAACCAAGGAAGTCTGCCCTCAAGGAGGGCAGAATGCCCTCTTGGAGGGCAATGTCGTGTTTTATTCATGAGAATTCAAGGAAAAATTGCAACAACTGCCACCACCAAGTTTCGAACACAAGACCTCTAGGAAGCCAAGCTTTAGGCGTGCACCATGACTCGTCCCTGGTAGCACCAACTTTTCCTGCCCTGCCCTTGGCGCGGGCAGGGCAGCACCTTGCGCACCAAGAAGCAACTTCTGCGCACATTGCCGCGCCAAGCTCACACAACGCCGCACCAATCTCATGCACCAAGCACCAATTTTCTGCCCTGCCCTCCACAAGGGCAGGGCAGCCTCCTGGAAGTGTCATGGGCCAAAAATCAACCAAAATTCAATTTAATTCAATTCTTCACCAAATTGAATCAAGGCCAACCAAACCCATTTCTCCTCAAATCCAAAGCAAGCTAAGCCCACATCATCACTCAAAGGCACATAGATCAATTAAATTAGGATTTTCATTTTTGTAATTTGTTTTAATTTCATTTTCATTTTTCATTTTGTAAAGCCTATATAAGGCATCATTTCCATCTTTGTAGAGGAAGCCGGCTCCATTAGGAATAGATAGCTCTCTCTTTAGTCTTTCGCTTGTTTTGAAATTTTGGATTGAGGTTGGAGGAATTCTGTTCCAATCTTTGATCTGAAATTCATTTGTGTTCTTCTGCATAATTGAGGAAATTGAGAAATTGGATCTGAAGTTTCTTTCACTACTTTCACCTTTACTTCTTCTGCAATTGTTCTTGTTGGATCAAGGAAGGATTTGAGATCTAGACTTGTTATCTAGTCTCCTCCAATCCTGAGATCTTCAATCACTTTTAATTTGCTGCAACTTAAGCATTGCCTTTCTGTTCTAAATTCTTCAAGGCATTTTACTCTTCTGTTTGAGATTTACTTCACTGCAATTAAATTTTCTCTTTTATGTTTAATGCAATTTACCTTTGCTGGTTTAATTTCTGTAATCCTACATCCCTGACCCATTTAAGATTCAAGCAATTTACATTTCTTGTCATTTAAGTTTCTGCAATTTACTTTTCTTGCTCTTTAAGTTTCAATGCAATTTACTTTCTGCACTTTATAATTCTTGCAAATTTACATTCTGTTGGCTACGATTTCACTCAATTTCACTTCAATGTTAGCTTGACTAAACTAATCACCCACTAAAGTTGCTTGATCCATCAATCCCTGTGGGATCGACCTCACTCTAAGTGAGTTATTACTACTTGATGCGACCCGGTACACTTGCCGGTTGGATATGTGTGTTGGAAATTCGTTTTTCCAAAAAAACACCATCAAAAGGTTGGGATTATTGAAGTTCAGTTCAATTAGCAAAGATAACAGTTATCAATTATGTTGAGCTAAGATAACTCCTGAGTTACTGATTTTTTTAACCAAGACCAAAAGGAAAAGGAATTAAATCTACTAGAATAAAAAATGTCTTCAGATTGGGAATAATCCATAACATAAATAAAAGAAAGCAATATTAACTGGAATACCTCAAATAACATTAATTCAAAAGAGTAATATGTAACATAGAAGAATTCATAAACTAAATTGAGAAAGCAAGTAATGAAAAAGGAATATTGAACCTGATAAAGAGATAATCCTCAAAGCAAATAAAATCCTAAATCTAAATCCTAATCCTAAAGAGAGAGAGGAGAGAACCTCTCTCCAACTAAACCTAAATCATAAAAAGTGACTAAAAATTCGAGAGTCCACTAAATGGATGCATTCCCTCACTTCATAACCCCTGGTCTATGCCTTCTGGACTTGGATATGGGCCAAAAAGGGCTTCAGAATCCGCTATGAGCGTTTTCTGCAATTTCTAGTGCGTAGCCTCTGTCACGCGGTCGGGTGGGTCTCGCGGTCGCGTCAATTGGAGTTTTCCTTATCGTGCGGTCGCGTCAGTCATGCGGCCGCGTCATAGGTGTTCTTCTTTAGGTGCGCGGTCGCGTCAGTCATGCGGCCGCGTCGCTGCTTCTTCACTCTTGGCACGTGGTCGTGTCGTTCATGCGATCGCGTGGATGCCAGTTTCTCTTAAAACTCCGTTTTACGCTTTCCTTCTATTTTTGTATGTTTTCTTTTCCATCCTTTAAGTCATTCCTGACTTAGAAGATCTAAAACTACTCAACACACTAATCATGGCATCGAATGGAAATAAAGGTAATTAAAATAATTAATTTTAAGCATAGGAAAAATGTTTTTCACATACATCACATAATAAGGAAGGGAAAGTAAAACTATGCAATTAATATGAATAAGTGGGTGCAGGATTGAATAAATCACTCAAACTAAGCACAAAATATATCACAAAATATGGGTTTATCAGCCAACTTCCCTATATCCACGTTGAACTTGGGGAAAAGTATGGTCAGCGTCGCTTGTGTTGTGTGTGTTGCGCAGCCTCCACGTTGAACTTGGTGCAGCCCAAGTTCAGCATGGGCTCCCCTATTTTTTTCTTTTTTTTTCACGCTGACGTTAAGGTAGGCCATTCTGTTAGGGGCGCTGGCACAGGTTGTGCGAGTGAACAGATTCTGTAAGTTTTTCCACCTGTGCGTACGCACACCCCTGTGTGTAAGCACACATGTTAAAATTTCTGGGGCGTGCGCAGACACACACACCTATGCGGCCGCACACGTCCTGTTTCTCAAATTTTACTTGTTTTTCAACTATTTTACCTTCCTAACAAGGTTGTAAGCTTCTATAATATAATTTTAAGACTTTTGGGTCTAGTTTTGAGTATTAGAACATGGGATATAACTTAAGGGTTCTAGTATATGATTTTATGATAAATTAAAAAATGGAGGCCTAGGTTTCTGGCGTGCTGAGAATGGTTTGACGTTAGGTGAAGGATGCTTGATATATGAGATGAGGAATGATGAAATTTTGATATTTGAAAACTGAGTTATGAATGGACAGTGGTTGAGATGAGTCGAGGACTCGGATTGAGATGATGGATCTCTGTATACTGAAAATGCTTTTTGAAAACCACTGAAATAATGTTTTTCCTGAGATTATGAGACGCTATGCGCCCGGCAGGGACGGTGGTGAATCCCGCCTGTTGAAGTAGCAGCGGCGGCGTATGGACGGTGGTTAATCCCTCTTACGTTGAGATGTGAGGTCTGAGGCAAAAGCATCCCGCCCGCATCCCTTCGGATCTATAGAGCGTGCAGGCGCCGGTACCTGGACAGTGATCCGAGCACTATATCTCGCGGGTTCCCATATGAGAAATCTGAAGGGCAACGTCTCCATGGAGATGTGTCGGGTTGGCAGTTGACCCGAAAATGTGATATCACAGCCAGTAGGGCAGGCATTCATCATATGTATTTTCTATCTGCTTGTATGCTTTGTTTACTTTTAATGGCTTGCCTAATTGAATTACATGCTTACTTGCTATCTAAATTATTTGCCTTATATGCTTCTACTTGTGCTTTACTTGCATTGTATATTACATGTGTTTTCTACTGGGATTGAGGAGGTTCAGAAGGCGGTGGTGATGGGATCGCATGGAAGATCGGTTGGTGGAGGCTGTGGGACAGCGGTGTTTGGTTTGAGTAGAAATCCCCTAAGATAAATGACCTGGTTTATTGATGAACGTGATTCTTGACAGTCTAGAGTTCACAAATGAAGTCTCGTTGTAAAGTATAGTTTCTAAACTAACAATAATCCTTTCATGCAAAAATTTGGTTGTCACAAGTAACAAACCCCAAAATAAGAATTAACCGGAGTATTTGGACTCCGGGTCGTCTCACGAGGATCGCAATTGGCTATAAAGGAATATTTTGGGTTTTTAGAATAAGGGACATGAAAAGCAAATGATAAGGAAATTCAAATAACAAAAGAGCCTTGGCAAGGGTTGGTGGTCAATGATCTCTATCCTTATCACTAACCACAACATGAGAATTGGCAAGGATCAACCCCATTAAGTCATCCTCTAAATGATAAAGGAAAGTCAAATGAGCTATGTCAATCCAAGTCCATAAGTCCTAGTTCTCCACCAATTCAATTAGTGAGATCTAAGGTCAATGGCTCCAAATCATCAATCACTTGGACATTAGCAACTCAAGAGTTCCTAAGTTACCTTCCCAAGCCAAGAATATAGAATTCTATTCTAAAATCCAACCAAGCATTTTGTCAAACACTTGGAAGGCATAAAATGAAAGCATAATAAATGACAAGAAAGATAGTAAAATCTAACAACTACCAAGTGCAATTAAACAAGATCAACAATAACGAACATCAGACATTAAATTGCATTAAAAATAAACCAAATCCATCATGAGTGCATGATTACAAAAGAGAGCAAAGAGGGGAATTAATGTGAAAACTAAGAGGAATCTAGAATAGAAACATGAAATTGTAGAGAAAACAAGATGAGAACATGAAATTGGAACTAGATTTAAGATGAAATTAACCTAACCTAACCTAATTCTAGAGAGAAGAGGGAGCTTCTCTCTCTAGAAACTAAGCTACATGATGCTCATGCCACAAACAATTGCTCCCCCTTGCTTGGGCTTCAATTCTGCATGAAATACACTCAGAAACATGTTGGAAGTGGGCCTGGGCTGCTCAGAAATCGCACCCAGTGTTTTGCTTTTAAGTGAGTCATGTGCGAGTATCGGCGCGTACGCGCCATGTGCGCGTGCGCGTCGATTGACTAATTCTTCATCCGCGTGAATGCGGCATGTACGCATGCGCGTCCTTAGGCGAACTGACTTTTGCGCGCGCGCACCTTGTACGCGTGCGCGCCCATTGATGCATTCCTAGTTCTTGGTTTCTTCATGCATTCTCCACTTTTTATGCTTTCCATCTCATTTCTTCCATCCAATACTTGCCCTATGAACCTGAAATCACTCAACAAACATATCAAGGCATCGGATGGAATTAAAGTGAGTTAAAATCACCAATTTAAGGGCCTAAAAGCATGTTTTTACACTTAAGTACAATTCAAGGGAGAATTACAAAGCCATGCTATTTTATTGAATAAATGTGGGAAAGGGTGATAAAATCCTCCCAAATTAAGCACAAAATAAACCACGAAATCGGGGTTTATCATTTATTTAAGTTAATGTTGGTATATTATGCTTATCTATTTTAGAATGCTTAAGTTTGAAATCTTGTGATAGATATGGAGCTTAGGATTGCCTTTGGCATCCCGGGGTCTTATATCCTACATCATTGGGCATTGTTACCATACTGAGAACCTCCGGTTCTCATACCGTATTTCTGTTGTGTTTTTCATATGCAGGTCGCAACCCACCTCGGTGAGTTGTTTTGGATGGTAACAGAAGCGGAGAATCTTGGATTCTTTTGGAGTCTTTTGTTTATTTTGTTTATACATCTCTCACTTTTGTATTTTGCTTTGCCTAGAGGCTTGTATATGAGAAAACAAAACTTGTATAAGCTATTTTTACTGTCTAGTTTCTGTATATCTGTATATGGTTAGCCGGCTTAAACTTCCATAGCCGTGGCTAGATTCTTATGATATTATACTCTATTATTTTGTTTTATCATATCTATATCTTGTGCTTTAAGCTAGTAGTTTCGTTAGTATGTTTGCGCTTTTCAAATCATATATCATTCATCGGGCTTCTAGATATTATTAATTCCTTCTATATATGATCTGTATGAACTTAGAACTGTCGTAATCTCTGATTAACCTTTGCTTTATGGCGCGAGGTAAGGCTTAGGCTAATTAGGGTGTTACACTGACCACCGGCATTTCAGCTTCCCGGGATAGAGTTTGAGCCTTGAATTATATAGAATCACTTTCTGACCTGGCTCAAAAACGCTGATGGCCATCTTCTTGTCATGCCATATCTTGGTCCTCTCCTCAGAGAGCTTGGCATTCTCATAGGGTGAATATCTGAATTCATCAAGCTCATTCAACTGAAGCATTCTCTTAATTCCTGCAGCCTCTACATCAAGGTTCATATACCTGATTGCCCAGTAAGCTTTATGCTCCAGCTCAACTGGCAAGTGACAAGTTTTACCATAGACCAACTGATAAGGGGACATGCAAATAGGAGTCTTGTTGGCTATCCGGTAAGCCTAGAGAGCATCATCAAGCTTCCTAGACCAGTCTTTTCTTGAAACAATAACTGTCTTCTCTAGAATCCTCTTGAGTTCCCTGTTGGAAACCTCAACCTGTCCACTTGTCTGAGGGTGATAGGGGGTTGCCACCTTATGTCGGACTCCATATCTTTGTAGACGTAATTCCAGTTGTCTATTACAGAAGTGACTTCCACCATCACTGATGAGTGTTCTTGGGATACCAAATTGGCTGAAAATATATCTTTGAAGAAAGCTCATCACCACTTTGGCATCATTGGTGGGTAGAGCCACAGCTTCCACCCATTTGGACACATAATCAACCGCCACTAGAATACAGGTGTTTGAATGTGAGAGTGGAAAAGGTCCCATGAAATCAATACCCTACATATCAAACAAATCAACTTCAAGAATCCCCTACTGTGGCATCTCATGGTTGGCAGGGAGATTCGTGGCTCTTTCACATCTGTCATGGTGCTTCACAAACTCTCTTGAGTCCCGAAAGAGAGTCGGCCAGTAAAACCCACTCTGAAGGACTTTTGTAGCTGTCCTTTCACCACTAAAGTGGCCTCCATAATCAGAACCATGACAGTGCCAAAGAATCTGCTGTGTTTCCTCATCTAGACCACATCTCCGGATTATACCATCCGAACATCTTTTAAAAAGGTACGGTTCCTCCCAAATGTAGTACTTTGCATCAGTCGGCAGCTTCTTAACTTGTTGTCTACTGTACTTCCTTTGGAATAAAATTCATGGCCTTGTAATTTCACTACAAGAAAAAAGGCCTATGGCCACGCTTTTTTCTTGCCATGCTTCAAAAGTGTGGCCAAAAGTGGTCAATGACCACTCTTTTATGAGGGTGGCGGTAGATTAGAGATTTTGCCACTTTTTTTTGCTACGCTTTAAAAGCGTGGTGAAAAGGATCAACGGCCACGCTTTTGTAAGGGTGGCAATTGATTAGAGAAACGACCACGTTTTTTTCTGCCACGCTTCAAAAGCGTGGCCATAGAGAGAAACAAGGACGTTTTAAAAGCTTGGCGACAGGGGTTTCATTACGGCCACGCTTAGAAAACGTGGCCATATCCTGGTACTCTTTTGGCATGCTTTAAAAGCGTGGCCAAAAGGTTTTTTTTTCTGCCACGCTTCAAAAGCGTGGCCGTAGAGAGCCACAGGAATGGTTGAACCGGACAGAGAACCGACCGATTTAAAAAATACTTCGTCGTTTTTGCCAAATTTGCTTACTTTCACTCTTGGTTCTGAAGCTGCTTCGTTTCTTTCACCCTTTCTCCCTCAGTTTCTTTCATTCACAGAAACTCAGCCAAAAAACCCTAGCACTGTAAGCCTACACCACCGCCGCCGCAAGGAGTGGCATACTGCTGCCGTCCGTCCGTCTATCTCGCTTCCCTCATGCTCCAAGTCTTCAACCCCCATTCGCTGTCACCGATCGCAGCTGCTTCCTCGAGCTCGGCGTCCGTCGTCTTTGTCTCCTCAGCTGCGCTTCCGCCGTCGTTGGTTGCCATTAACGTTCGCGTCTTCGTTCAGCCGTCGTCTTCGTTCGTGTTCTTCACCGTTCAAGTTTGCTCGGCGTTCACCGTTCGCGTTCACTCGCCGTTCACCGTTCGCGTTCGCGTTCGTCTGGGAGCCACGTTGCCCTGCTTCAAACTCTGCGACCGACCCGTGCACTCTACCTAGCTGTGGAACTGCTCTCTTTTGTCACCGCCGTGAGTTCCCTAAACCCACCACCAGACAACACACTCACACAACACCAATACTCTTCTTGAAACTCTGTAACTTCTTATTTCTATTACAACAAGTAACTATTTGATTTGGCAGTGGTTTGGATTTTTTTCATAGACTGAATTAAAGTATACAATAGTTATGTTCTCTTCTCTATCACATTCATACTAAGCTTTGAATTCTCTTATTTCGTTTCAAGTTTACCGCACTCAACATGTTTGATGAAATGCTTTAACCATATTTCGGGTCGGTTTTATCATTTCTAGCTTTTAGAAACTTAGTAAGTTGATTGCATGTGAAATTAGAATAACTGGATCTTAGTAATTAGGAAATTTTAGCTGCACAAATAGCATCTTTGTAGAAAACATATTAGCATGATGATTCCACTTGCATTAGTGTTCTTCTGGTAAATTTTAACTATTACTGTGAACTTGTTAATTTGCTAATTGTTCTTGTGTTGTTGTTCTGTTGTTCTTCTGTTATTTTTATTTTATTTTTTTTGTTGTGATTTTCTGTTTTTGAACCTGTTAAGTTGATAATTTGCTAAATTATTGGGCTGCTGTTGTTTTAATTTGCTAAATTGTTAGGTTTTTCAAATCCTTACATTAATGTTTTGGTAGTTACATTTTGAGAATTATCCTTCTCAAAAGCAAATGGTCACGAGTTAATTATTCTCTTGCCAAAATTATAATTCTTGGTAGGTATTCTTGATAGAGGTATTCAGCTTAATGGTCTTGGCATGAAGAGCTTCATGACTTATGAAAGCAATGTACTTTTTGCCCTTCGCTTCATGATTGATTGCAATATAGCTGGTGGTAATTGGATTGAAATTTCTGCTGGGAAATATAAGAAGACAGCAAGAAGCTTGTCTAACTATCGGTTAGAGTTTGATTGCTTCGGTTAGAGTTGACCCTGATATTATAATTGGATATAACATCTGCAAATTTGACTTGCCATATCTTATTGAGGTATTGGTTATCTTTGAGATTAGAAAGTATTACCAGTTAATAATTGGAAGCTTTGGTTAATTTAGTCGTGGCTGCTATTTTATTATATGTTAAAAGTTTATGCTTTTCTTGTTTTCAAAGAGCTCAAGCCTTGAAAATAGCAGAATTTCCTATTCTGGGCCGTATCCGGAACAGTACATTTCTGCTAAACTTTTAATACCTGAGTTATTAAACATGATCACACAATTTGACAATTTAGTTTAGTGTACTTTATCTATGCTAATAGATTCATTAATAACTTCTCTAAACCTGAAGTTGGCTTTAGAATCTTTTTACTGTCAATGCTGATTCTTGGGTGCACAACATATGGTCTAACATTACATATTGTAAATTGGAGTACTTAGGTTTTCAAAATATATTATCATGGGTCATCTCTCCCAAAAGTTTAAGCTTTAAGGTGAATGCACTTGTATGTCATTACATTTATTATAACTCCACATGCAACTCATAGGAGGCTAAAGGACTTGAAGTATGAAGAGTGCATTAGCAACCTTGAAATTTAACTGTTTTAAATTAGAAGAAAGAGAAACAGAAAGGATTAAATGTGGGCCAGTGGGTCATTGGGGATTTAAAACTATGACCATCTATGTAGGAAACCATTTCTTTTCAAAGTTTAGGCTATTAGGTAAAGTCAGACATGTGTACATTTAACAAAAATACTTTTCACTTGTCTTATCCCTCTTTAAATAACAAAAACAAAGAGTAAAAGAAAAAATGAAAGCATGATTTTAAGTGTATATATTCTTGGCAGCCTTTTCCTTATTTTCCGTTTGGATGTTTATTTATCCAACTTTTGCTTGTCAAGCACAAGATCATGATTCTTTTAACTTCTGCAACTTGCAGGTATTGGAGGCAAGAGCTGGGTTCTATGAAAAGCCAATTGCTACAATAGATTTTGCATCACTATATCCATCTATTATGATGGCCTATAATTTATGTTATTGTACCCTGGTGAATCTTAAATCTTCATGTTTCTAGCTGCTACCACGAGCAACTTAGTGTTTTTTTATCCCCTGTTGTATTTATTTTTATTCATTAGGGTTCATTGATTTTTTTTTGGGGTAACAGTTTTTACTTTTGAGCACTTCTTGTTTACTGTTTTGAGTGGACTCCTAAAGATGTTCGGAAACTTAATCTCCCTCCAGAATCAATGAATAAAACTCCATCTGGGAAAACATTTGTTAAATCAAATTTGCAGAAGGTCTGTTGCTTTTAGTTTGGTATTTTGAGCATAGTTTAGTTTCGTGTTATTGTACTTTTAGATTTGCATTTACCAATCAGTGAGCATAGTTTAGTTTCTGTTGCTTTATTGTTCTTGATATTTTGCTGCAGGCTAGTATTGGAATGGATAATTTGAACGCTTAATGCACAAAATGGAGCAGTTTTAAGTTGATTCTGATCTTTTACTAAGTATTTTGGCTGATGAGCATCTCTATTAGTGTAATTTGATATATTATGAGCAGTTCTAACTTGTATTGTTTCTGTATTTTTCTTTGGTTTTTAGTTTTGGAATTTAAACTCGAGATCTATTTTATATTTGAATATTAGTTTTTTAATGTATAAAACAATTATAGTAAATTATATATGTCACTAATTATTGTTTGATATGTCTTGTAATAAAAATTGCATACTATATTTGTAGGTTTGGTAATAAAAAAGGATTGAAAATTTATATTGTGTAGCAATGAAGATCAAGTAAGGAAAAGAATTTTTTTTTAATTTAACAAGACTTTCGCCACGCTTTTAAAGCGTGGCTGTATATCTTACTTTAAAGCGTGGCCGTATCTCTTCCTATCGTCACACTTTAAAAGCGTGGCTATATCTCTCCTTTTGCCACGCTTTAAAAGTGTGGCCATATCTCGTCAACTGCCACGCTCTGCCTATCACCACGCTTCAAAAGCGTGGCTATATCTCCCACCTACAGCCACGCTTCAAAAGTGTGGCTATATCTCCCACCTACAGCCACGCTTTTAAAAGTGTCCATTTGTAAAAAAGCGTGGCAAAAAAATGTGGCGATAGACTGAAAAAAAGCGTGGCGTTAGAGCAACCGCCATCCTTTCATAGGTCACCCTTTCAAAAGCGTGGCGGTAGCTCAAAAAGCGTGGCGATAGTTCGCCACGCTTTTTTCAGCTTTTCGCCACGCCTTAAAAGCGTGGCAATAGACGTGTTTTCTTGTAGTGTTTGCAATGTCTGCAAACCATGGAGCCTGTTAAATGAAGAACAATTGCTCATCCGGAAATGTCTTAGTCACAGCTGTGGGTGGTTGTACTCCTGCCTGAGGCTTAATTCTGGAAAGATGGTCAGCTACTTGATTTTCTGACCCTTTCTTGTCTTTTATCTCAATATCAAACTCCCGAAGGAGTAACACCCATCGGATTAATCTTGGTTTAGAGTCCTGTTTGGTTAGAAGGGACTTCAAAGCAGCGTGATCAGTATAAACAATAACCTTAGAACCAATTAAATACCTAAACTTATCAACATCATAGACAATAGCTAATAATTCTTTTTCTGTAGTTGTGTAATTCTTTTGGGCATCATTTAACACACAACTGGCATAGTAAATGACATGTATAAGCTTGCCATGCCTCTATCCTAAAATAGTTCCTATAGCAAAATCACTAGCATCACACAACAACTCAAATGGTAAATCTCAGTCAGGGGGAGCCATAATGGAAGCAGAGGTAAGGTTTGCTTTCAGAGTTTCAAAAGCATGCAGGCAGTCAGCATCAAAGACAAAAGGAACATCAACAACCAACAGGTTGCTTAATGGTTTAGCAATTTTAGGAAAATCCTTTATAAATCTTCTATAAAATCCTGCATGACCCAAGAAACTCCTGACTACCTTAACATTAGCTGGTGGTGGTAATTTTTCAATTACCTCCACCTTTGCTCTATCAACTTCAATCCCCTTACTTGAAATCCTGTGTCCAAGAACAATACCTTCTGTAACCATAAAATGACATTTTTTCCAATTTAAAACAAGGTTTGATTCTTGACACCACTTCAAGACAAGAGATAAATGCTTAAGGCAGGATTCAAAAGAATTACCAAAGACAAAAAATTCATCTATAAATACCTCAATGAATTTTTCAACTATATTAGAGAAAATAGAAATCATACACCTCTAAAAAGTGGCTGGAGCATTACAAAGTCCAAATGGCATTCTCTTATAAGCAAATACTCTAAAAGGGCAGGTGAATGCTGTCTTCTCTTGATCTTGAGGGTCCACTGCAATTTGATTATATCCAAAATATCCATCTAGAAAATAATAAAAAGCATCTGATCAATGAAAGCCAGGGGGAAGTGATCCTCTCTTGTAGCAGTGTTGAGCCTCTTGTAGTCTATACACATTCTCCAACCTCTGACTGTTTTTGCTGGAATAAGCTCATTCTTTTCATTCTTGATCACTGTTATCCCTCCTTTCTTGGGAACTACCTGCACATAACTTACCCAAGGGCTATCAGAAATAGGGTAAATAATACCTGCTTTCCATAATTTCATCACCTCTTTTTGGACCACTTCCTTCATAGTTGGATTGAGTCTCCTCTGTGGTTACACAATCGGTTTAGCATCATCTTCAAGAAGGATCTTGTGCATACACTTGGTTGGACTAATCCCCTTCAAATCACCAATGGTTCACCCAAGAGCTGTTTTATGGCTCCTGAGCACTGAGATAAGCGCCTCTTCCTCTTCAGGTTTCAGGGAAGAGCTAATAATCACTAGAAATGAATCATTTTCACCCAAGAATACATATTTCAGAGAAGGAGGTAAAGGTTTGAGCTCAAGCTTGGGGCTTCCTTCCCTATTAAAGGCATGGTCATCTCTCCCTTTTGGCATGGTGAACCATCAATTTCAACTAACTCATACTCCGAAATAGGTTCTAGAACATCATCAAGTACCTCAGCTTTCAGTACCTCTTGAACAAGTGGTTCAATAAAATTTATTTTCATACACCTTTTAGAATCATTAGAGTCCTTGAGAGCTTCAAAAACATTAAGGACCACCTGTTCTTTATTGACCCTTAGGGTTAATTCACCGTTTTGCACATCAATCAGAGCTCTACCTGTAGGTAAAAAGGGTCTATCAAGAATAATAAAGGATTTTACCTCCTCTTCCATGTCTAATATATAAAAATCCACAGAAAAAATGGTCCTACTTTTACAAGTAAATCCTCAACAACACCCACAAGCAGTTTAATAGAAAGATCAACAGGTTGAAGAAAAATACGAGTGGGTTTTACCTCCTCAAATTAAACTTTTTCATCACTGAAAGTGGCATTAGATTGATGCTAGCTCCAAGATCACATAAAGCTATCTGAATGGTGACATCTCCAATGGTGCAAGGAATTACAAAGCTCCCCAGATCTGGTGTTTTCTCAGGGAGGTTGTGTTGAATAATGGCACTACATTCATTGGTTAACACCACTGTTTCTTGTTCCTTCCAATTCCTCTTGTGGGTCAACAACTCTTTCATAAATTTAGCATAGAGAGGCATTTGCTCAAGAGCCTCCGTAAAAGAAATATTGATTTGAAACTTCTTGAAGACTTCTAAAAATTTAGAAAATTACTTATCTTTGGAGGCCTTTTGAAACCTCTGAGGGTATGGCATTTTTAGCTTGTATTCAGGAGCCTTTGACAAGTTAGGATAAGTGTCAAGAGAGTCTGGGAATGGGTTATCTGCACACTTTGGAGGGGCGTGCTCTACTTCTTCCTTCTTCTCCTCTAGAGCTTCTTTTTCAACTAGCTCCTCATTGACCTTGGTCTCAGAGCCAGCTACTTTACCACTTCTCAATTGAATAACCTTGCAATAATCTCTTGGGTTCACCACTGTATCACCAGGAAATGTATTTGAAGACCTCTCAGGTATTTGCTTGCTCAGTTGGCCCATTTGCACCTCTAAGTTTCTAATGGAAGCTCTGGTTTCTTGCATAAAACTCCTCATCATCTTCCAATTAAAATCTTATTGGGATTGAGAATTCGCTTGCTGAGGTGGTTGTTGTTGATGAGACTGAAATTTGCGGTTATTATGATTGTTCTGTTGAAAATCGCCTTGAGAATTATTGTTAAAATTTTGAGATCTCTGAGGTTGGTCCCTCCACCCAAAATTTGGGTGATTTTTCCACCCCTGATTGTATGTCCTAGAGTATGGGTCATTATTGGGGTTTCTAGGACCACTCCCCATGTAATTGACCTATTTAGAAGAGGATTGAGCATAATCATAATAATCATTTTGCATAAAATTACTTGTCATGTCATAAGGGTCCTCTTGAGGTGCATTTTGACTATTGACAGCTAAAACTTGCATTCCACTCAACTGTTGAGTAATTAGTTTGCTTAGATAAAAGCTTGTTCTGAGCAAGAATGCCATTAACAGCTTCCACGTCCAAAACACCTTTCCTCCGAGGAACTTCAGAGTTAACCGGATTCCTGTTAGATGAATATAAATATTGAGTGCTAGCAACCAATTCAATAATCTCAATAGTCTCCTCTGGTGTCTTCTTCATGTGGAATGAACCACTTGCAGAATTATCTAAGCACATCTTGGACATTTCACCCAAGCCTTCATAAAAGATATCTAGTTGGGTCCATTTGGAGAACATGTCCGGAAGGCATTACCTAGTCAGTAGCTTGTATCTCTCCCAAACTTCATAAAGAGTTTCACCATCCTTCTGCGTGAAGGTCTGAACCTCCACCATAAGCTTAGTCAGCTTCTTTGGTGGAAAAAATTTAGTAAGAACCCCAGTAACAACCTTGTCCCAAGTATCCAAACTCTCCTTGGGTTGAGAATCTTGCCACAGCTTTGCTCTATCCCTTAGAGCAAATGGGAAGAGCATGAGTTTGTACACCTCAAGGTTCACTTAATTTGTCTTCACAGTATCACAAATCTGCAGAAAATTAGAAATAAATTGATTTGGGTTTTCTTGGGGAAGACCATGATTCTAACAGTTTTGTTGCACCAGGGTGACCAGTTGTGGCTTCAACTCAAAGTTGTTTGCAGCTATAGGTGGCACTACAATGCTCTTTCCATAAAGATCTGCAGTAGGAGTAGTGTAAGAGCCAATTACTCTTCTAGGTTGCTCAGTCCCAACTGGGTTTTCCATATTGTCATTAACACCATTATTATGATCCATAGTGGACTCTATAACATGTACAGTCTTGCTTGTTGTAAGCACCGCCAAAAAGTCCTTTCAGGTTCAGGATTAAAATCTAACAGAGGTTCCTTGTCCCTATTCCTGCTCATAAACAGACAGAAGACAAGAAAAGATTGAACTCTCTACGTCAAAGTGCAGAGAATTCCCAGTGAGGTAAGCTATGTAAAGAAATAAAATAAAAATACTAAATAAAATAAATAAATAAATTTCGAAAATTATGAGTGGAATTAAGGCAGAAAAATTTGAAAATAACAAGAAAAATAAATAGGAAAAATTAAAATAAAAATAACAATGTAACACCAAACTTAAATTCAGAAATTAAGGGAAAATTTTGGTGCTATTTATTTATATATTTAATTTTTGAAAATACTAAAGCAAAATTTAAATAAAATTAAAACTAAAATGCCTAATCTAAGCAATCAAACAACTAATAGTTGTTAATCACTAAGAATCCCCGGCAACGGCGCCAAAAATTTGGTGCGGAATTTACAACCACAAACTAACTGACAAGTGCACCGGGTCGTACCAAGTAGTACCTCAAGTGAATGAGGGTCGATCCCATGAGAATTGATGGACTAAGTAACAATGGTTGATTTATTTACTTAGTTAAACAAGTAGAAAATGGTGTTTGAGAGTTCAATTTAATTAATCAGTAAATTCAGTAATCAGAAAGCAAGCAATAAACAAGTTGTGAAATATATAATGAGAAACAGTTAAGGCTTCAGAGTTATCTATTTTCCGGATTGACTTTTCTTACTAACTATTTTTAGTCTCCTCTAAAATTCATCAACCGCCAATTTCTTGGTCACTTAATTTCAATTAGAGGGTGAAGTTCAATGCTAATTTATATGCCACAGAAATCCTAATTATCCAAATATAAGAGGATTATATGTCACGTATCCTGTTAAGTCTAGATAATTAAAAATTTAGGAGAATATGTTTTCAAACTGTTGTTCAAGTGAAAAGCTTTTCCATGTTACACAAGAACTCAATTAGAACAAGGGTCATACTTCTGTTCCACCCAAATTCATAAGATAAAGAACAAAAACAATTCTTGAATTTTAAATCGGTACATGAATAAAAATAGAAAAATAATAGTATCAATCCATACAATAGACGGAGCTCCTAACCTTAACAGTGGAGGTTTAGTTTCTCATGGTTCAGAGAGAAAATAAGGATTCTGAAAAACCATAAATTGCGGAATGAGGTACCGAAGAAGAGAAGAGCCCGAAGGGCTAATTCTTTTCCCTTTTATATCTAATCCTAATTAATGTAAATCATATTTTCTAAAACTAAAATAATATCTTTTCCTATTTTGAAATAAAATACAAATTCAATCAAAATAAATTTAGCTTCATTCGCAGCTTTGTATGAATGCCTGGGGACCACTTGCGTATTGAGGGTCCATGCTGAACTTGGAAAACTTCAGGTTCAACGTAGGATGGGTAGAGACTTCCTTATTGAGTTCAATTGAGTCCACGCTGAACTTGGAAAATCCCATGGAAAATCCCAAGTTCAACGTGGAGGAGGCAGTGTCAATTCCACGCTTTTCCTTTGAATCCACATTGAACTTAGATTAACCCAAGTTCAGCGTGGAATAGTACATGGTTCTCCCTTAGTGCGTGGATTCCACGCTAAACTTGGAAAATCCCAAGTTCAGCGTGGACAAGGCTGAATTGACTGGATGGAGGGTTAGTGCTGCACGCTGAACTTGGAAAATTTCGAGTTCAGCGTGGAGTGGACAGCATTAATTCTTCGTTTTCTCCATTCTATAGCCTTGGCTTATGCTCTGCGAAATTCGTCCAAAATGCTACCTTAAATAAACAGAATTGCACATAGCTCAAAGTAGTAATCATAGTGGCCAAAATGTATTAGAATTTGATTAAACTCAGCAATTCAAGTGCGAATTCACAAGGAAAAGATAAATAAGATGCTCATGCATCACACACCAACCTGGACTCAATCCCATAGAAAAAATGTTTGTTCAAAAATGATTTTCCACCTATAAAACAAGTGAACAAATAAAAAGCTCCATCCATCCAACACCATTTTGACTACTATCCATGCAATCCACTTTCAATTAAGAGGATATAAGACCATCCTGTTTTTATTATTTTGCTTTAGAAATAAATTATCTACTACTACTACAAGAAGTGATGAGAGTTTCTAACTCATTTGTTTAATCTTTGACCTAACTGATGAAAATGAGTTTTGTTTTTAACTTCTAATAAACATCACCTATATGGCTATATGATTATTACTTTAAGGATTCCCTACACTTATACTGTGTCACACTCATTCAAGTAGACTTCAAGCTACCTTGTTAGAATAAAATTAACTGAGAGTAATTTTTAGAAAAAACTACCAAAAGTACCCATGAAATTTATGAACGCCATAGTTTTTTATTGCGGATGGCAGCTCATGGCGGTGAGCCAAAAATCTGCCATAAAGTTATAGCGGATGGCATTGTGGAAAATGGCAGAAATGGTGGATTACCTAAAAAATACACACATATGTACAAAAAAACATGCAAATAAATTGCAAATATAATAAACTATAAAATCTATCTATAAAAGCAACTTTCTAGTCATAAAGCATCCAATTAATGTAGCAAATATAGTAGTAAATTTACCAAATAAACATAACATCAAGTTCAAATCATAACTCAAAAAGTCATATGGAAGCCATAAAACAAAATATATAAAACATAAAAACTATAAATCATCTAAATTCTAGCTCTCATCAAATTCATCCAAATTAACACAATTATTATCGTTTCCCTCTATCCCCTCATCATCCTCTGATTCAGTATCATTAAATTGATTCTCCTCTTCTTGTTCTTCTTTATTTTCTGAATATTCTACATCTTCAAATTCTAGTTCTTCTTCCTCTTCCACAATTACTGCCTTTCCTTTTCCTTTCTTTGAAGCCTTAGACCCACTTGGTCCACCTTTTGCACCACCCCTTGCAGTTGTAGGTTCTTTTTTTTCTATTTTGTTGTCTTTGATGTGTGAGCATCTGTACCCTTTTTCTTAGCATTTTCTAATTGTTTTTGGTTAGATTTTATTTAGTTTTACTTGATTTTAATGATCCCATTTGGATGCAACTTTGAGTGGTTTTAGTGTTTTTATATTTCAGGTGAAATTCAAAGCAATTTGGCGAAGTTTAGAACAAAAAGAAAGAGAGCTGGTAGCACCCCTTGAGCGCTGAACGCCCAATTCGTGTTTAGTGCCTGCAAGGGATGCAAAAAGAGGCATGCCACTAATCCCCTTAGGGCGTTAAATGCCCATTACTGGTGTTTAATGTCAGCAGTAGTTCGAATCACCCTCTTTGGGTTTCTCAAGTGGATTTAGTATTTATTAGTTTTATTTTCTTTTTGTAATTTTTATTTACAAACAATATCTTTTAGTCTTAGGATTTATTATTTTATTTTATTTCCATTTCAAATTAGGTTAGTATAAAAGGGAAAAGATCACTTGTGATTTAGATCTTCTCTCTTCCGCACGTTTTTAGAACCCTATTTTCTTTGTAAGTGATGAGCAACTAAACCTGTTGGTTAAGGTTATGGGCTTTGTTTATTTCTATGGATTAGAACTATTATTCTTCTATTTTAATTAATGTTTTGATTCAATTCTATGGATTGTTTTCGTTCTTAATCTTATGAATTTGGGTGGAACGGGAGTATGACCCTTATTCTACATGCGTTCTTGTGATTCTCGGGAGAGTTATCTCGCTTGAACTATAGCTTGAAAACAAATTCCTCCTAGACTGCTAGTTACATGAACTAATTGTGAGATGTGACGTATAATCCTATTAGCTTTGGCTAATTAGGGTTTTGTGGCCATAAACTAGTTTTGAACTTAACCCTCTAATCAGAATTAAGTGACCATAGAAGTGGCGGTTAATGAAGGTTAGAGGAAACTAAATCACTAAGGGATTAGGGTTTAGTTATTTATAGTTTGCAATGGAATGAATCATGCATTGTTAAAATAGTTGGTAAGAACTTTTAAACCAAAAAGATAAACATCTCCGAAGCCTTAACTATTTTCTCATATTATTTTCACACCAAACTTTTAATTGCTTTCTTTATTTTCTTGTTTATTGCTTTATGTACTTTCAACAACCAAAACCCCTTTTTTGATTTTCCTAACTAAGTCCAACTGGATAGCCATTGTTGCTCAGTCCAGCAATCCTCGTAGGATTGATCCTCACTCACCTGAGTTATTACTTGGATAACCCGGTGTACTTGCCAGTTGATGTATTCACATTTTAGCTAGATTAGCTAGTTAGTTTAATTAATTTTAGTCTCATTTCATGCATTTTCTTTAAAATAAACAAGCACTTTGATGAAATTGATCATCATGCATTAATTTGTAAAGGACTAAGTAATTTTTGGCAAATTCTATGCAAATAACTCAAGAAAATGTTGATTGAATGAATTATAAAAATTGAGTGCATAAGATGTCAAAGCTTTGATGCATTTTGTCCTTGTGATCAAGAACAGAGAAGAGCGCTACATTCGTGTGAAGAGCGCTACGTTTCTCTGCAACATAATCTTTACTAGTGACACGTACGCGTGGGTGACGCATACGTGTCGAAGTGGCAAAATTCTAGAAGGCCATGCGTACGCGTGGATGTCGCATACACGTGGGAGGAATCTACGCTCCTCAGCCAAGAGCACGACGCTCTCTTTTAAAGAGCGCCTGCGACAATTCTCGAAGTTGGATTCAAAATTTGGTAAGTGATGCGTACACGTCAGTGACACGTACGCGTGGAAGTGGCATTTAGGAATAAGCACGCAAACGCGTGAATGAGGTGCAGCGTGGGAGTAACATTTTGAAAGCCACGCGTACGCGTGAAAGACACGTATGCGTGGTAGAGCATTCTTGGTGCGAGTGCTACGCTCTCTTGGAGAGCGCTGCAAAGGACGTGCACGCGCATCTCACGTGTACGCGTGATAAGGGCCAGAAATAAGATTGACGCGCACGCGTCAGTTACGCATTCGTGTGGGCATACAGGTGCTCCGCTCTCCTCAAGCATGCTACGTTCTCCTGGGAGCATCCACACTGTACCAACTAAAAGCCCACTTTGAGCAACTTGCAAGTACACTTGAGGCAGCCACTGAACTAGTATAAATAGGGGGATCTTAATCGTTAGAGGGAGAGCTTTTACACTTTTAGAATTAGGACTTCTTCTGCATCTTCTTACCACTTTTCTTGTAGATCTTTTTGTACTTCTGGCATTTTAAAGATTTTACTTTCTGCATTTTTCTCTTTTCTATTTACTTGAGCAATGATGAAATAAACCCCTAATTTCATTAGGGGGAGGAGCTCTATTGTAATCATAATGAATCAATGAAATTCTTTTTCTTCTCAATTCATTTGGGTAGCTATAAGATAACTTCTGTTTTGATTGTGAATTATTCATTCCAGAAGGGGCTTTAATTCATTTGAATGCTTGTGTGAGCCTCGGAAGGGGAATCACTCGCATTATAATTGGAGCTCTATCCTTCACAACTCTCGATCAACACTATTCGGGAGGAATTAAGATCTTGAGAGTTAATGTGGCTTATGGATGAGAGAAATGCACTTAAGCTCTTCTCATGACAATTAGATCAAGGAATTGGCAAGATTGATTGTGATTGGAGAGATTGGATTACCAAGGAATTAGGATCCAATCAATTTCAATCTGCCATAGATTTATGATGAGCAGATAATTTATACGATTTTTGGCATTGTTTTTACATAGTTTTTAATATGATTTAGTTACTTTTTAGTATATTTTCATTAGTTTTCATGTAAAAATTACATTTCTGGACTTTACTATGAGTTTGTATGTTTTTCTATGATTTCAAGAATTTTCTGGCTGAAATTGAGAAACCTGAGCAAAAATCTTATTCAGAGGCTGAGAAAGGGCTGAAGATGCTGTTGGATTCTGACCTCCCTGCACCCGAAGTAGATTTTCTGGAGCTACATAAGCCCAATTGGCACGCTCTCAATTGCGTTGGAAAGTAGACATCTTGGGCATTCTAGCAATGTATAATAGTTCATACTTGTGCCCGAGATTTTATGGCCCAAACTGGCGTCCAAACTCCTACCAGAGACCCTTTTTTGGCGTAAAACGCCAGAACTGACACCAAAGCTGGAGTTAAACGCTCAAACTGGCACCAAAACCGGTGTTTAAACTCCAAGAAGAGCCCATGCACGTGAAAGCTTCAATGCTCAGCCCAAACAAACACCAAGTGGGCCCCGGAAGTGGATTTCTGCACTATCTACACTTAGTTACTCATTTTCTGTAAACCTAGTTTACTAGTTTAGTATAAATAGCACTTTTTACTATTGTATTCATATCTTTAGATTATTTTTGAGACTATCTTTGGATCACTTTTGATCTCTTAATCACGTTTTGGGGGCTGGCCAATGATGCCAGGGCATCTAGGCCAGTTTTACTGACCTTTTCTTTACTGTTTTAGGGTAGTTTCATGCATTTTCTTAGTGAATAAGGTAAGTTTTGGATATAATTACACTTACACCTTGATTCAAGCAACTATTGTGAACTTTGCATGAATTCATGAGAATTTTGCTAGAATTGCTTGATAAATTGATGATGCATAATCTCATGACTTTGGCTAGAGCTTTGATGCACTTTAATTACTTGATTTCAGGGCAAAGGAAGCAAGGAAGAACCACGTTAGTATTCACGTTAACCTAGTTAACGTAATCACTAACGTGGGATGGTAAAAAGCTTGCAACGTTAATGAGAAAAGTGATCACCAATAACGCCTGCGAAGCCATCCATAGCTCACGTTGCTTGTCACGTTAACTAAGTTAACGTGGTAGTTAACGTAGAAGCAAAAGAGAACTCCAACGTTAAGAGAAAATGTGAACACCAATAACGTTTTTCTCCAACGTTAGTGGTAAAAGTGAACACCACTAACGGTGGAAAACGTGGCAATGATCCACGTTAAGAGTCACGTTAACTTAGTTAACGTGAACTCTAACGTGAAAGAGGAAAACAAAAGCCAACGTTAGTGACACTCACTTTTGTCACTAACATTGGACCAACTAGCATTGCCTATGTTAACTTTCACGTTAAGACCATTAACGTGAAAGTTAACGTGGAGTTGAGATCAAAGAGCCAACGTTAGTGGCACTCACTTTTGTCACTAACGTTGGAAGATGGCATCACTACTACGTTAAGATCCACATTAACTTAGTTAACGTGAGTTCTAACGTAAAGAATTTGGGCATTTGGAGCGTTAGTGACAAAGGTGAGTGTCACTAACGCTCTCGAAGGTGAGACACACCCACGTTAAGAGTCACGTTAGCTACACTAAACGTGAACTCTAACGTAGGAACAAAAGGCACCAAGCAACGTTAATGGGAAAAGTGATTCCCAATAACGTTTGCGAAGGGGTATAAGTCAACGTTATTGGGAAAAGTGAGTCCCAATAACGTTGGCCAAAAATTGAGAAGGCAACGTTAGTGGTCACGTTAAGACCACTAACGTTGGAGTTAACGTGGGTACATAAGGGTGGAACGTTAGTGGAAAAAGTGAATGCCACTAACGTTCTCGAACCCACAATGGCACTCAACGTTAATCTCACTAAATACCCAAGCCTAATTCATATTTCTCTGCAAGCTGGGCCCACTAAAGATGAGAACTGCTTCAACTCAAGATCCAGAGCCCACATCCAAGACTTGAAGAACTCACTGGAAGATCAAGAGGAGTAGTATATATATGAGTAGTTTTGAACTATAGAGAAGCTTGGCACTTTTGGGAACTACTATCTGTATATTTACTTTTCTGCACTTTTAGCATGGATTCTTCTTTTCTGCTGGTGCACGAAATTGTGATCATCAATGGCGCCATCAACATGGTACGCTCATTGCAATCTCAACTCTCTATCACAACTCCGCACAACTAACCAGCAAGTGCACTGGGTCGTCCAAGTAATAAACCTTACGCGAGTAAGGGTCGATCCCACGGAGATTGTTGGAAGGAAGCAAGCTATGGTCACCTTGTAAATCTTAGTTAGACAGACTCAAATGGGTATGGGTGATATATGAATAAAACATAAAGATAAAGATAGAGATACTTATGTATATCATTGGTGAGAGCTTCAGATAAGCGTATGAAGATGCTTGTCCCTTCCGTTTCTCTGCTTTCCTACTGTCTTCATCCAATCCTTCTTACTCCTTTCCATGGCAAGCTTATGCAAGGGTTTCACCGTTGTCAGTGGCTACCTCCCATCCTCTCAGTGGAAATGTTCAACGCACCCTGTCACGGCACGGCTATCCATCTGTCGGTTCTCAATCAGGCCGGAATAGAATCCAGTGATTCTTTTGCGTCTGTCACTAACGCCCCGCCCTCAGGAGTTTGAAGCACGTCATAGTGATTCAATCATTGAATCCTACTCAGAATACCACAGACAAGGTTAGACCTTCCGGATTCTCTTGAATGCCGCCATCAGTTCTTGCCTATACCACGAAGACTCTGATCTCACGGAATGGCTGGCTCGTTTGTCAGGCGAGCGCTCGGTTGTCAGGCGATCAACCATGCATCGTGTATCAGGAATCCAAGAGATATTCACCCAATCTAAGGTAGAACGGAAGTGGTTGTCAGTCACACATTCATAGGTGAGAATGATGATGAGTGTCACGGATCATCACATTCATCAAGTTGAAGAACAAGTGATATCTTGGAACAAGAACAAGCGGAATTGAATAGAAGAACAATAGTAATTGCATTAATACTCGAGGTACAGCAGAGCTCCACACCTTAATCTATGGTGTGTAGAAACTCCACCGTTGAAAATACATAAGAACAAGGTCTAGGCATGGCCGAATGGCCAGCCTCCCAAAGTGATCAAAAGATCTAAAGATCAAAAGATTCCAAAGATCAGAAGATGAAAATACAATAGTAAAAGGTCCTATTTATAGAGAACTAGTAGCCTAAGAATTACAAAGGTGAGTAAATGACATAAAAATCTACTTCCGGGCCCACTTGGTGTGTGCTTGGGCTGAGCATTGAAGCATTTTCGTGTAGAGACTCTTCTTGGAGTTAAACGCCAGCTTTTGTGCCAGTTTGGGCGTTTAACTCCCACTTTAGTGCCAGTTCCAGCGTTTAACGCTGGGAATTCTGAGGGTGACTTTGAACGCCGGTTTGGGCCATCAAATCTTGGGCAAAGTATAAACTATCATATATTGCTGGAAAGCCCAGAATGTCTACTTTCCAACGCCGTTGAGAGCGCGCCAATTGGGCTTCTGTAGCTCCAGAAAATCCACTTCGAGTGTAGGGATGTCAGAATCCAACAGCATCTGCAGTCCTTTTCAGTCTCTTAATCAGATTTTTGCTCAGGTCCCTCAATTTCAGCCAGAAAATACCTGAAATCACAGAAAAACACACAAACTCATAGTAAAGTCCAGAAAAGTGAATTTTAACTAAAAACTAATAAAAATATACTAAAAACTAACTAAATCATACTAAAAACATACTAAAAACAATGCCAAAAAGCGTACAAATTATCCGCTCATCACAACACCAAACTTAAATTGTTGCTTGTCCTCAAGCAACTGAAAATCAAATAAGATAAAAAGAAGAGAATATGCAATGAACTCCAAAAACATCTATGAAGATCAGAATTAATTAGATGAGCGGGGCTTTTAGCTTTTTGCCTCTGAATAGTTTTGGCATCTCACTTTATCCTTTGAAATTCAGAATGATTGGCTTCTTTAGGAACTCAGAATCCAAATAGTGTCATTGATTCTCCTAGTTAAGTATGATGATTCTTGAACACAGCTACTTTATGAGTCTTGGCCGTGGCCCAAAGCACTCTGTCTTCCAGTATTACCACCGGATACATACATGCCACAGACACATAATTGGGTGAACCTTTTCAGATTGTGACTCAGCTTTGCTAGAGTCCCCAATTAGAGGTGTCCAGGGTTCTTAAGCACACTCTTTTTGCCTTGGATCACAACTTTATTTCTTTCTTTTTCTTTCTCTCTTTTTTTTTCGTTTTTTTTTCGTTTTTTTTTTGTATTCACTGCTTTTTCTTGCTTCAAGAATCATTTTTATGATTTTTCAGATCCTCAGTAACATGTCTCCTTTTTCATCATTCTTTCAAGAGCCAACATTCATGAACCACAAATTCAAAAGACATATGCACTGTTTAAGCATACATTCAGAAAACAAAAGTGTTGCCACCACATCAAGATAATTAATCTGTTATAAAATTCAAAATTCATGCAATTCTTCTCTTTTTCAATTAAGAACATTTTTTATTTAAGAAAGGTGATGGATTCATAGGACATTCATAACTTTAAGGCATAGACACTAAGACACTAATGATCATAAGACACAAACATGGACAAATATAAAGCACAATTTTTGAAAAACAAGAAAATAAAGAACAAGGAGATTAAAGAACGGGTCCACCTTAGTGATGGCAGCTTGTTCTTCCTCTTGAAGGTCTTATGGAGTGCTTGAGCTCCTCAATGTCTCTTCCTTGTCTTTGTTGCTCCTCTCTCATGATTCTTTGATCTTCTCTAATTTCATGGAGGAGGATGGAATGTTCTTGGTGCTCCACCCTTAGTTGTCCCATGTTGGAACTCAATTCTCCAAGGGAGGTGTTCAGTTGCTCCCAATAGTCTTGTGGAGGAAAGTGCATCCCTTGAGGCATCTCAGGGATCTCATGATGAGAGGGGTCTCTTATTTGCTCCATCCTTTTCTTGGTGATGGGCTTGTCCTCATCAGTGAGGATGTCTCCTTCTATGTCAACTCCTACTGAATAACAGAGGTGACAAATGAGATGAGGAAAGGCTAACCTTGCCAAGGTGGAGGACTTGTCTGCCACCTTATAGAGTTCTTGGGCTATAACCTCATGAACTTCCACTTCTTCTCCAATCATGATGCTATGGATCATGATGTCCCGGTCTAGAGTAACTTCGGACCGGTTGCTAGTGGGAATGATTGAGCGTTGGATAAACTCCAACCATCCTCTAGCCACGGGCTTGAGGTCATGCCTTCTCAATTGAACCGGCTTCCCTCTTGAATCTCTCTTCCATTGGGCGCCCTCTTCACAAATGTCAGTGAGGACTTGGTCCAACCTTTGATCAAAGTTGACCCTTCTTGTGTAAGGATGTTCATCTCCTTGCATCATGGGCAAGTTGAATGCTAACCTTACATTTTCCGGACTAAAATCTAAGTATTTCCCCCGAACCATATTAAGCCAATTCTTTGGATCTGGGTTCACACTTTGATCATGGTTCTTGGTGATCCATGCATTGGCATAGAACTCTTGAACCATTAAGATTCCGACTTGTTGAATGGGGTTGGTGAGAACTTCCCAACCTCTTCTTCGAATCTCATGTCGGATCTAAGGAAATTAACTATTTTTGAGTGAAAAAGGGACCCCGGGGATCACCTTCTTCAAGGCCACAACTTCATAGAAGTGGTCTTGATGCACCCTTGAGATGAATCTCTCCATCTCCCATGACTCGGAGGTGGAAGCTTTTGCCTTCCCTTTCCTCTTTCTAGAGGTTTCTCCGGCCTTGGATGCCATAAATGGTTATGAAAAACAAAAAGCAATGCTTTTACCACACCAAACTTAAAAGGTTTGCTCGTCCTCAAGCAAAAGAAGAAAGAAGAGAGTAGAAGAAGAAGAAATGGAGGAGATGGAGATGGCTTATGGTTCGGCCAAAGGGGAAAAGTGGTGTTTAGGGTGTGTGAAAATGAGGGAGTGAAGATGGGTTTATATAGGGGTGGAGAGAGGGGTAGGGTTCGGCCATTATGGTTGGGATTGGGAGGTTAAAGTGGTTTGAATTTGAATGGTGAGGTAGGTGGGGTTTTATGAAGGATGGATGTGAGTGGTGAAGAGAAAGATGGGATTTGATAGGTGAAGGGTTTTTGGGGAAGAGGTGTTGAGGTGATTGGTGAATGGGTGAAGAAGAAGAGAGAGGGTGGTGGGGTAGGTGGGGATCCTGTGGGGTCCACAGATCCTGAGGTGTCAAGGAAAAGTCATCCCTGCACCAAATGGCATGCAAAAATGTGTTTTGAGCCAATTCTGGCGTTAAACGCCGGGCTGGTGCCCATTTCTGGCGTTTAACGCCAGGTTCTTGCCCTTTCCTGGCGTTTAACGCCAGTCTGGTGCCCCTTTCTGGCGTTAAACGCCCAGAATGGTGCCAGACTGGGCGTTAAACGCTCACCTGCTAGCTGATGAGCGGATAATTTATACGCTTTTTGGCATTGTTTTTAGTATCTTTGAGTTAGTTTTTAGTATATTTTTATTAGTTTTTAGTTAAAATTCATTTTTCTGGACTTTACTATGAGTTTGTGTGTTTTTCTGTGATTTCAGGTATTTTCTGGCTGAAATTGAAGGTTCTGAGCAAAAATCTGATCCAGAGACTGAAAAGGACTGCAGATGCTGTTGGATTCTGACCTCCCTGCACTCGAAGTGGATTTTCTGGAGCTACAGAAGCCCAATTGGCGCGCTCTCAACGGCATTGGAAAGTAGACATCCTGGGCTTTCCAGCAATATATGATAGTCCATACTTTGCCCAATTTGATGGCCCAAACGGCGTAGCAAATCAGCATCAGAAATTCCAGCGTTAAACGCCGGAACTGGAATAAAATTTGGAGTTAAACGCCCAAACTGGCATGAAAGCTGGCGTTTAACTCCAGAAAAGGTCTCTACACGAAATTACTTCATTGCTCAGCCCAAGCACACACCAGTGGGCCCGGAAGTGGATTTTTCTGTCATTTACTCATTTCTGTAAACCCTAGGATACTAGTTTACTATTTATAGGATCTTTTGACATTGTATCCGTACCTTATGACCTCATGACATTTTTACACGTTCTTGTACACTTTCCACAGCATGAGTCTCTAAACCCCATGGTTGGGGGTGAGGAGCTCTGCTGTGTCTTGATGGATTAATGCAATTACTACTGTTTCTTATTCAATCATGCTTGATTCCATTCTAAGATATCACTTGCTCTTAATCCGGATGAATGTGATGATCTGTGACACTCATCATCATTCTCAACTATGAACATGTGCCTGACAACCACCTCTGTTCTACCTTAGATTAAGTAGATATCTCTTGGATTCTTTAATCGGAATCTTCGTGGTATAAGCTAGAACTGATGGCGGCATTCAAGAGAGTCTGGAACGTCTAAACCTTGTCTGTGGTATTCTGAGTAGGACTCAATGATTGAATGACTGTGACGTGCTTCAAACTCCTGAAGGCGGGGCGTTAGTGACAGACGCAAAAGAATCACTGGATTCTATTCCGGCCTGATTGAGAACCGACAGATGATTAGCCTATGCTGTGACAGAGCATCAGGGACGTATTTTCACTGAGAGGATGGGAGGTAGCCACTGACAACGGTGAAACCCTACATACAGCTTGCCATGGAAGGAGCCTTGCGTGTTTGATGAAGATGACAGTAGGAAAGCAGAGATTCGGAAGATGGAGCATCTCCAAAGCCTCAGCCTATTCCATTACTGCAAAACAAGTACCTTTTTCATGTTCTTTTGCTTTTTACAATCAATCCTGATAATTTCTGATATCCTGACTAAGACTTACAAGGTAACCACAGCTTGCTTCAAGCCGACAATCTCTGTGGGATCGACCCTTGCTCACGCAAGGTATTACTTGGACGACCCAGTGCACTTGCTGGTTAGTTGTGCGGGATTGCAAAAGTGTTATTGCAATTTCGTGCACCAAGTTTTTGGCGCCGTTGCCGGGGATTGTTCGAGTTTGGACAACTGACGGCTTATCTTGTTGCTTAGATTAGGACTGTTTTATTTTTGTTGGTTTAGAGTCTTTTAGTTGAAGTCTAGTTTCATATTTTAAGTTTGGTGTCCATTGCATGCTTTTGTTTTTTTTTTTTCTAGTTTTTCGAAATTGCATGTTCTTAGTCCCTTTTTGATTCATAAAAATTCTAACTTTGGTGTCCTCTTTGTGTTTTTCCTTTAAAATTTTCGAAAATTAGTGTTTGATTTTCTAAAAATTTTAAGTTTGGTGTCTTTTTGTTGTTTTTCTCTTTCCTCTTTTTAAAAATCAAATCTTTTTCATAAAAACTTTTCAATCATATCTTTTTAATTGCTGTTTTCAAAATCTTTTTAATTAACTAATTGATTTCAGTTCTCAATTTGCTTTGATCTTATTTTTCTTTTTGATTTTCGATTTTTTTTTTGTTTTATTTTCCTTCTGTTTTATTTTATTTTTATTTTTTCGGTTATTTAAAAAAAAAACAAAATTTATCTCTTTGCAATCATTATCATTTCCCTTTTGTCCATTATGGACTCAAGTGGAATTAATCAGTCCAAGAGGACTCTGGGGTCATATGCTAACCCCATTACAGCTGCATATGGGAGTAGCATCTGTATACCTCCCATCAAAGCAAGCAGCTTTGAGCTAAACCCTCAACTCATTATCATAGTGCAGCAAAATTGCCAGTATTCCGGTCTTCCACAGGAAGAACCTACTGAGTTTCTGGCACAGTTCTTACAAATTGCTGACACAGTACATGATAAAGAGGTAGATCAGGATGTCTACAGACTATTACTGTTTCCATTTGCTGTAAAAGATCAAGCTAAAAGGTGGTTGAATAACCAACCTACAGCAAGCATAAAGACATGGAAACAGTTATCAGACAAATTCCTGAATCATTTCTACCCCCAAGAGGATAACACAGCTAAGGCTGGACATCCAAGGCTTTAAACAAGAGGATAATGAATCCCTTTATAATGCCTGGGAGAGGTATAGAGGTATGCTTAGAAAATGCCCCTCTGAAATGTTTTCAGAGTGGGTACAGTTAGACATCTTCTACTATGGGCTCACAGAAAAAGCTCAGATGTCTTTAGACCACTCAGCTGGTGGATCTATACACATGAGGAAGACAATTGAAGAAGCTCAAGAGCTATAGACACTGTTGCTAGAAACCAATACTTATATTCTAGCAATGAGTTCGTTCCAAAAGAGGAGGTCATGGCCTTAGTCACTGATCCTAATCCTCAAGAACAGATGAATGAGCTTAATCAACAATTGCTCCTGATGACAGAACAGTTAGCAGAATTTAAAGAAATGCTCCATGATACTAAAGTTGCTAACAAGAACATAGAACTGCAGTTGAATCAAGCAAAACAGCAAATATCTAAACAGATAACAGAAGGATGTCAAGCAGTTCAACTAAGGAGTGGGAAAACACTGAACACCACTGCTCAAAGGAGCAAGAAGCCAAACAAAGAACAATTGATAGAAGATAACCAAACCACTGTTCAAAATCCCTCTGAGGACAATAAGAGCCCAGAAAGGAATATTATTGGCGTTCAAACGCCAGAAAGGGAAGGAAAGTTGGCGTTAAACGCCCATTCCTTGCCCAGTTCTGGCGTTCAAACGCCAGAAAAGGGGGAGAAGTTGGCGTTTAACGCCCAATCTTCACCCATTCCTGGCGTTCAAACGCCCAAGGAGGATCAGGCACCTGAGAGTGCTGATAATTATCCCTCTAACAAGGCTTCTTCAACCACTTCTGTAAGGAATAAACCTGTAGCATCTAAGGTTGAGGAATATCAAGCCAAGATACCTTATCCTCAGAAACTCCGCAAAGCGGAACAGGATAAGCAATTTGCCCGCTTTGCAGACTATCTAAGGACTCTTGAAATAAAGATTCCGTTTGCAGAGGCACTTGAGCAAATACCTTCTTATGCTAAGTTCATGAAAGAGATCTTAAGTCATAAGAAGGATTGGAGAGAAACTGAAAAAGTGTTTCTCACTGAAGAATGCAGTGCAGTCATACTAAAAGCTTACCAGAAAAGCTTCAAGATCCTGGAAGCTTTATATACCATGCACATTAGAAGGCGCTTGGACCAAGACAGCCCTATGTGATCTTGGAGCAAGCATCAATCTAATACCTGCATCCACTATCAGAAAGCTTGGGTTGGCTGGAGAAGTCAAACCAACCAGGATATGCCTCCAACTTGCTGATGGCTCCATTAAACACCCATCAGGCATAATAGAGGACATGATTGTCAAGGTTGGGCCATTTGCCTTTCCCACTGACTTTGTGGTGCTGGAAATGGAGGAGCACAAAAGTGCAACTCTCATTCTAGGAAGACCATTCCTAGCAACTGGACGAACTCTCATTGATGTACAAAAAGGGGAAGTAACCCTGAGAGTCAATGAGGATGAGTTCAAGTTGAATGCTGTGAAAGCAATGCAGCATCCAGACACACCAGATGACTGCATGGGCGCTGACATTATTGACTCTCTGGTAGAAGAGATCAATATGACTGAAAGCCTAGAATCAGAGCTTGAGGACATCTTCAAAAATGCTCAACCTGATCAAGAAGAACTAGAGGAAGTAAAGGAATTTTCGAAAATTCCTCAGGAGGAGGATAAACCTCCCAAACCTGAACTCAAACCTCTACCACCATCTCTGAAATATGCATTTCTAGGAGAGGGTGACACTTTTCCAGTGATTATAAGCTCTGCTTTAGATCCACAGGAAGAGGAAGCACTGATTCAAGTGCTAAGGACGCACAAGACAGCTCTTGGGTGGTCCATAAGTGATCTTAAGGGCATTAGCCCAGCTAGATGCATGCACAAGATCCTATTGGAGGATAATGCCAAACCAGTGGTCCAACCACAGAGGCGGCTAAATCCAGCCATGAAGGAGGTGGTGCAGAAAGGTCACTAAATTACTAAATTACTAGAGGCTGGGATTATTTATCCTATTTCTGATAGCCCCTGGGTGAGCCCTGTCCAAGTTGTTCCCAAAAAGGGAGGCATGACAGTGGTTCATAATGAAAAAAATGAACTGGTTCCTACAAGGACAGTCACAGGGTGGCGTATGTGTATTGACTACAGAAGGCTCAATACAGCCACCAGAAAGGATCATTTTCCTTTACCATTCATAGACCAAATGCTAGAAAGACTAGCTGGTCATGACTATTACTGCTTTTTGGATGGCTATTCAGGCTACAACCAAATTGCAGTAGATCCCCAGGACCAAGAGAAAACAGCATTTACCTGCCCTTCTGGCGTGTTTGCCTATAGGAGAATGCCTTTTGGTCTGTGCAATGCACCTGCAACCTTTCAGAGGTGCATGCTCTCTATCTTCTCAGACATGGTAGAGAAATTTCTGGAAGTCTTCATGGATGACTTTTCAGTATATGGAGACTCATTCAGCTCCTGTCTTAACCACCTATCACTTGTCCTGAAAAGATGCCAAGAGACTAACCTGGTTTTAAACTGGGAGAAATGTCACTTTATGGTGACTGAAGGAATTGTCCTTGGGCACAAAATTTCAAGCAGGGGAATAGAGGTGGATAAGGCAAAGGTAGAGGTAATTGAAAAATTACCACCACCTGCCAATGTTAAGGCAATCAGAAGCTTTCTTGGGCATGCAGGATTCTACAGAAGGTTTATAAAGGATTTTTCAAAAATTGCCAAACCTCTAAGTAATCTGCTAGCTGCTGACACTCCATTTATCTTTGATAATGAGTGCCTGCAGGCATTTGAGACCCTGAAAGCTAAGCTGGTCACAGCACCAGTTATCTCTGCACCAGATTGGACATTGCCATTTGAATTAATGTGTGATGCCAGTGATCATGCCATTGGTGCAGTGTTGGGACAGAGGCATAACAAGCTTTTGCACGTCATTTATTATGCCAGCCGTGTTCTAAATGACGCACAAAAGAACTACACAACCACAGAGAAAGAGTTACTTGCAGTGGTTTATGCCATTGACAAATTTAGATCCTACCTAGTGGGATCAAAGGTGATTGTGTACACTGACCATGCTGCTCTTAAATACTTACTCACAAAGCAGGATTCAAAACCCAGGCTTATCAGATGGGTGTTGCTTCTGCAAGAGTTTGATATAGAAATAAGAGACAGAAAAGGGACAGAAAACCAAGTGGCTGATCATCTGTCCCGAATGGAACCAGTAGCTGGGGGGTCCCTCCCTTCTACTGAGATCTCTGAGACTTTCCCAGATGAGCAACTCTTTGCCATTCAGGAAGCTCCATGGTTTGCAGATATTGCAAATTATAAAGCTGTGAAGTTCATACCCAAGGAGTACAGCAATGTGCAAAGAAAGAAATTAATTTCAGATGCAAAGTACTACCTCTGGGATGAACCATATCTCTTTAAGAGATGTGCTGACGGAGTGATCCGCAGATGTGTACCCAGAGAAGAAGCACAAAAGATCTTATGGCATTGCCATGGATCACATTATGGAGGACATTTTGGAAGTGAGCGAACAGCCACTAAAGTCCTCCAGTGTGGCTTCTACTGGCCTACTCTCTATAAAGATTCCCGAGAGTTTGTGCGTAACTGTGACAGTTGCCAAAGAGCTGGTAACCTGCCTCACGGATATGCCATGCCTCAACAAGGGATATTAGAGATAGAATTGTTTGATGTATGGGGAATTGACTTCATGGGGCCATTCCCACCATCATACTCAAACACTTACATTCTAGTGGCAGTGGACTATGTATCTAAGTGGGTAGAAGCAATTGCTACACCCACTAATGATACCAAGACCGTGCTAAAATTCCTCCAGAAACATATCTTCAGCAGGTTTGGTGTTCCCGGAGTACTAATCAGTGATGGAGGCACTCATTTCTGCAATAGACTGCTACACTCTGCTATGGTTAGACATGGAATTAGCCATAAAGTGGCAACTCCGTATCATCCACAGACAAATGGGCAAGCAGAAGTCTCTAACAGAGAACTAAAAAGAATCCTAGAACGGACTGTGATGGCCCGAAGAAAGGATTGGGCAAAGAGCTTGGATGATGCTCTGTGGGCATACAGAACAGCATTCAAGACTCCTATAGGAACCTCTCCATACCAACTGGTGTATGGGAAGGCCTGTCATTTGCCTGTGGAACTGGAACATAAGCCTATTGGGCAACCAGATCCTAAACATGGATGCTTAGTTAGCTGGTGAGAAAAGACTGCTCCAGCTAAATGAGCTAGTTCAGACTCAATGCCTTTGAAAATGCAAAAATTTATAAGGAAAAGGCAAAGAAGTGGCATGACAGAGATTGTCAACCAGAGTCTTTGAGCCAGGACAAAAAGTTCTGCTCTTCAACTCCAGGCTCAAATTGTTTCCAGGAAAACTCAAATCCCGGTGGAGGGGTCCGTATGTGATTACAGGAGTGTCACCATATGGATATGTTGAGCTTCAGGATATTGATTCTGACAAGAAGTTCATTGTTAATGGACAGAGAATCAAGCACTATCTTGAAGGAAATTTTGAGCAGGGATGCTCAAAACTGAGACTTGAGATCCTTAGCAGAATCCAGCTAAAGACAGCAAAGAAGCGCTTGCTGGGAGGCAACCCAGTCATTAGGAGGGTATATGATTAGTTCTTACAGAGGCAAGTATCAAAAATGAAGGAATTCACAGAGTTACAGAAGGATTCAGCTCAAAAGCAGAGAAAATGAGCTTACTGGCGAAAAAATGCCAGTAAGGGGCATTTGGGCGTTAAACGCCAGAATGGTACCATTCTGGGCGTTTAACGCCAGGAATGGTGCCATTTTGGGCGTTAAACGCCAGAATGGGCACCATTCTGGGCGTTTAACGCCAGGTGTGCAGCATCCTGGGCGTTCTGAAAAACGCCCAGTGACAAAGGATTTCTGGCGTTTAACGCCAGCCAGGGCACCTGGCTGGGCGTTAAACGCCCAAAAGGGGTAGCAAATGGGCGTTAAACGCCAGAATGGGTGCCATTCTGGGCGTTTAACGCCAGAAAGGTGGGGGGGACCACATTTTTGTTTTCAACTCAAATTTTTTCAAACTTTCCTCTTTTTAACCATACTCTTTTACATAAATGCACTTCAACCTTTCATCATTCACTTTCAAATCTTCACAAATCAAAACCATTCTTCAAATCTATTTCAAATTAATCCCAAATCTTCTTCAAAAACTCACCCTTTTCTCAATTTCTTTCCATATCTTCTCAAATCTCCTTTCTAATTTTTATTTTTTTTCGAAATCTCTTCTCCCCACCCTTATAAATTCACGTTTGGAACCCCCTTTGCCCACACCATTCGAATTTCTCTTCCTCTCTCTCTCTCTCTCTTCTTTCTTTCTTTTGCTTGAGGACAAGCAAACCTCTAAGTTTGGTGTGCTTTTCCGTGATCACTAAGCCAAGATTCATCAATATCATGGCTCCTAAGGGAAAACAAACCAATTTAAGAGGCAAGAAAGAGAATAATCCAAAGAATCTTTGGAATCAAGAGAAGTTCTTAACCAAAGAACATGAAGACCATTATCACAAAATAATGGGTCTAAGATCAGTGATCCCGGAAGTGAAATTTGATCTAAAAGAAGATGAATATCCGGGGATCCAAAAGCAAATTCGAAACAGAGGATGGGAAGTTCTAACCAATCCTGAGACAAAGGTTGGAAGGAACATGGTTCAGGAATTCTACTCAAATCTGTGGCTAACAGATAAGCAAAGAATGACTGGAACCGCTTACCATACCTACAGAACCATGGTCAGAGGGAAAGTTATGTACTTTCATCTGGACAAAATAAGAGAAATCTTCAAGTTGCCTCAACTGCAAGATGATCCTGACTCCTTCAATAGGAGGATGGTGAGAGTAGATAAAGGGTTGGATCAAGTTCTAGAGGACATATGCCTCCCTGGAACTAAGTGGATAACCAATTCAAAGGGTGTCCCAAACCAACTCAAGAGGGGAGACCTCAAACCAATTGCAAGAGGTTGGCTAGACTTTATTGGGCGTTCCATATTGCCCACTAGCAACCGTTCTGAGGTTACCATCAAGAGAGCAGTGATGATTCATTGCATTATGCTTGGAAAAGAAGTGGAGGTTCATCATGTGATTGCTTGTGAGATCTACACAATTGCAAATAAGAATTCCACTGTAACCAAATTGGCTTACCCAAGCTTGATCTCCTTGCTCTGTGAAGAGGCTGGGGTGAAGATGGAAGCAGATGAATTCATACCCATTGAACATCCAATCACCAAGAAGTCAATGGAAGGAGCAAGACAAGCAAGGGCGTGAACTCCAAGAAACGCCAAAAGCTCTCCTCTCAAGCTGAGGGAGCATCCACTTCTCAAGATCAAGGTTGTTGAGTCCTAACTCTATGAAAACCTCTATCATTAGGAGCCTATTTTTTTCGTTTTTATTTTGTTTTTCTATTTCTAGTTTCATCTTATATTTATTTTCTGAGTCTTGTTCTTAATTCACAATTAATAAAATTAAAATTTATGCCTTAAAGCTATGAATGTCCTATGAATCCATCACCTCTCTTAAAAGAAAAAAATGCTTTAATCACAAAAGAACAAGAAGTACAGGATTTCGAAATTTATCTCTGAAACTAGTTGAATTAGTTTGATGTGGTGACAATACTTTTTGTTTTCTGAATGAATGCTTGAATAGTGCATATGTCTTTTGAATTTGATGTTTTGAGAATGTTAAATTTGTTGGCTCTTGAAAGAATGAGGGGAAAGAGAACTGTTATTGAGGATCTGAAAAATCATAAAAATGATTCTTGAAGCAAGAAAAAGCAGTGAAAAAAAAGAAAAAAAAATTTCTAAAAAAAAAGAAAGAAAAAAAAAGAGAGAGAGAAATAAAGTTGTGAACCAAGGCAAAAAGAGTGTGCTTAAGAACCCTGGACACCTCTAATTGGGGACTTTAGCAAAGCTGAGTCACAATCTAAAAAGGTTCACCCAATTATGTGTCTGTGGCGTGTATGTATCCGGTGGTAATACTGGAAGACAGAGTGCTTTGGGCCACAGCCAAGACTCATACACTAGCTATGTTCAAGAATCATTATACTTAACTAGGAGAATCAATAACACTATCTGAGTTCTGAGTTCTCATAGATGCCAATCATTCTGAACTTCAAAGGATAGAGTGAGATGCCAAAACTGTTCGGAGGCAAAAAGCTACTAGTCCCGCTCATCTAATTGGAGCTATGTTTCCTTGATATTTTCGAGTCTATAGTATATTCTCTTCTTTTTATCCTATTTTGATTTTCAGTTGCTTGGGGACAAGCAACAATTTAAGTTTGGTGTTGTGATGAGCGGATAATTTATACGCTTTTTGGCATTGTTTTTAGTATATTTGAGTTAGTTTTTAGTATATTTTTATTAGTTTTTAGTTAAAATTCACTTTTCTGGACTTTACTATGAGTTTGTGTGTTTTTCTGTGATTTCAGGTATTTTCTGGCTGAAATTGAAGGTTCTGAGCAAAAATCTGATCCAGAGACTGAAAAGGACTGCAGATGCTGTTGGATTCTGACCTCCCTGCACTCGAAGTGGATTTTCTGGAGCTACAGAAGCCCATTTGGCGCGCTCTCAACGGCATTGGAAAGTAGACATCCTGGGCTTTCCAGCAATATATGATAGTCCATACTTTGCCCAAGATTTGATGGCCCAAACCGGCGTAGCAAATCAGCATCAGAAATTCCAGCGTTAAACGCCGGAACTGGAATAAAATTTGGAGTTAAACGCCCAAACTGGCATGAAAGCTGGCGTTTAACTCCAGAAAAGGTCTCTACACGAAATTACTTCATTGCTCAGCCCAAGCACACACCAAGTGGGCCCGGAAGTGGATTTTTCTGTCATTTACTCATTTCTGTAAACCCTAGGATACTAGTTTACTATTTATAGGATCTTTTGACATTGTATCCGTACCTTATGACCTCATGACATTTTTTACACGTTTCTTGTACACTTTCCACAGCATGAGTCTCTAAACCCCATGGTTGGGGGTGAGGAGCTCTGCTGTGTCTTGATGGATTAATGCAATTACTACTATTTCTTATTCAATCATGCTTGATTCCATTCTAAGATATCACTTGCTCTTAATCCGGATGAATGTGATGATCTGTGACACTCATCATCATTCTCAACTATGAACATGTGCCTGACAACCACCTCTGTTCTACCTTAGATTAAGTAGATATCTCTTGGATTCTTTAATCGGAATCTTCGTGGTATAAGCTAGAACTGATGGCGGCATTCAAGAGAGTCTGGAAGGTCTAAACCTTGTCTGTGGTATTCTGAGTAGGACTCAATGATTGAATGACTGTGACGTGCTTCAAACTCCTGAAGGCGGGGCGTTAGTGACAGACGCAAAAGAATCACTGGATTCTATTCCGGCTTGATTGAGAACCGACAGATGATTAGCCTATGCTGTGACAGAGCATCAGGGACGTATTTTCACTGAGAGGATGGGAGGTAGCCACTGACAACGGTGAAACCCTACATACAGCTTGCCATGGAAGGAGCCTTGCGTGTTTGATGAAGATGACAGTAGGAAAGCAGAGATTCGGAAGATGGAGCATCTCCAAAGCCTCAGCCTATTCTCCATTACTGCAAAACAAGTACCTTTTTCATGTTCTTTTGCTTTTTACAATCAATCCTGATAATTTCTGATATCCTGACTAAGACTTACAAGGTAACCATAGCTTGCTTCAGCCGACAATCTCCGTGGGATCGACCCTTGCTCACGCAAGGTATTACTTGGACGACCCAGTGCACTTGCTGGTTAGTTGTGCGGGATTGCAAAAGTGTTATTGCAATTTCGTGCACCACTAGCCTTACTGGCGTTTAAACGCCAGTGGGTTCTTCCTCCAGGGTGTGCTATTTTTCTTCCTGTTTTTCATTCTGTTTTTGCTTTTTCAATTGATTTTGTGACTTCTTATGATCATCAACCTACAAAAAACATAAAATAACAAAGGGAAATAGATAAAATATAACATTGGGTTGCCTCCCAACAAGCGCTTCTTTATTGTCAGTAGCTTGACAGAGGGCTCTCATGGAGCCTCACAGATGCTCAGAGCAATGTTGGAACCTCCCAACACCAAACTTAGAGTTTGAATGTGGGGGTTCAACACCAAACTTAGAGTTTGGTTGTGGCCTCCCAACACCAAACTTAGAGTTTGACTGTGGGGGCTCTGTTTGACTCTGTTTTGAGAGAAGCTCCTCATGCTTCCTCTCCATGGTGACAGAGGAATATCCTTGAGCCTTAAACGCAAAGGATTCCTCATTCATTTGAATGATCAGTTCACCTCTATCAACATCAATCACAGCCTTTGCTGTGGCTAGGAAGGGTCTGCCAAGGATGATGGATTCATCCATGCACTTTCCAGTTTCCAGGACTATGAAATCAGCAGGGATGTAATGGTCTTAAATCTTCACCAAAACATCCTCTACAAGCCCATAAGCTTGTTTTCTTGAATTGTCTGCCATCTCTAGTGAGATTTTTGCAGCTTGTACCTCAGAGATCCCTAGCTTCTCCATTACAGAGAGAGGCATGAGGTTTACACTTGACCCTAAGTCACACAGAGCCTTCTTGAAGGTCATGGTGCCTATGGTACAAGGTATTGAAAACTTTCCAGGATCTTGTCTCTTTTGAGGTAATTTCTGCCTAGACAAGTCATCCAGTTCTTTGGTGAGCAAAGGGGATTCATCCTCCCAAGTCTCATTTCCAAATAACTTGTCATTTAGCTTCATGATTGCTCCAAGGTATTTAGCAACTTGCTCTTCAGTGACATACTCATCCTCTTCAGAGGAGGAATACTCATCAGAGCTTATGAAAGGCAGAAGTAAGTCCAATGGAATCTCTATGGTCTCATTTTGAGCCTCATATTCCCATGGTTCCTCATTAGGGAACTCAGTGGAGGTCAGTGCACGCCCATTGAGGTCTTCCTCAGTGGCGTTCACTTCCTCTCCTTCCTCTCCAAATTCGGCCATGTTGATAGCCTTGCACTCTCCTTTTGGATTTTCTTCTGTATTGCTTGGAAGAGTACTAGGAGGGAGTTCAGTAATTTTCTTGCTCAGTTGTCCCATTTGTGCCTCTAAATTTCTAATGGAGGACCTTGTTTCAGTCATGAAACTTTGAGTGGTTTTGATTAGATCAGAGACCATGGTTGCTAAGTCAGAGTGGTTCTGCTTAGAATTCTCTGTCTGTTGCTGAGAAGATGATGGAAAAGGCTTGCCATTGCTAAACCTGTTTCTTCCACCATTATTGTTGTTGAAACCTTATTGAGGTCTCTGTTGATCCTTCCATGAGAGATTTGGGTGATTTCTCCATGAAGAATTATAGGTGTTTCCATAGGGTTCTCCCATGTAATTCGCCTCTTCCATTGAAGGGTTCTCAGGATCATAAGCTTCTTCTTCAGATGAAGCGTCCTTAGTACTGTTTGGTGCATTTTGCATTCCAGACAGACTTTGAGAAATCAAATTGACTTGCTGAGTCAATATCTTGTTCTGAGCCAAAATGGCATTCAGAGTATCAATCTCAAGAACTCCTTTCTTCTGATTTGTCCCATTGTTCACAGGATTCCTTTCAGAAGTGTACATGAATTGGTTATTTGCAACCATTTCAATGAGCTCTTGAGCTTCTGCAGGCGTCTTCTTCAGATGAAGAGATCCTCCAGCAGAGCTATCCAAAGACATCTTGGATAGTTCAGAGAGACCATCATAGAAAATACCTATGATGCTCCATTCAGAAAGCATGTCAGAAGGACATTTTCTGATTAATTGTTTGTATCTTTCCCAAGCTTCATAGAGGGATTCTCCATCCTTCTGTCTGAAGGTTTGGACTTCCACTCTAAGCTTACTCAATTTTTGAGGTGGAAAGAACTTTGCCAAGAAGGCATTGACTAGCTTTTCCCAAGAGTTCAGGATGTCTTTAGGTTGTAAGTCCAACCATATTCTGGCTCTGTCCCTTACAGCAAAAGGGAATAGCATAAGTCTGTAGACCTCAGGGTCAACCCCATTAGTCTTGACAGTGTCACAGATTTGCAAGAATTCAGCTAAGAACTGATGAGGATCTTCCAATGGAAGTCCATGGAACTTGCAATTCTGTTGCATTAGAGAAACTAATTGAGGCTTAAGCTCAAAGTTGTTTGCTCCAATGGCAGGGATAGAGATGCTTCTCCCATAGAAGTCGGGAGTAGGTGCAGTAAAGTCACCCAGCACCTTCCTTGCATTGTTGGCATTGTTGTTGTTTTTGGCTGCCATGGGTTCTTCTTCTTTGAAGATTTCTGTTAGGTCCTCTACAAAGAGTTGTGCCTTAGCTTCTCTTAGCTTTCACTTCAAGGTCCTTTCAGGTTCAGGGTCAGCTTCAACAAGAATACCCTTGTCTTTGTTCCTGCTCATATGAAAGAGAAGAGAACAAGAAAATATGGAATCTTCTATGTCATAGTATAGAGATTCCTTGAGGTGTCAGAGAAAAAGAAAATTAGAAGGAAGAGGTAGAAGAATTCGAACTTAATCAGATAGAGTTCGAATTGTGCATTGAGAAAGAGTGGTACTCCATAAATAGAAGGATGTGAGAAGAGAGGAAGAAATTTTCGAAAATTAAGTGGAAGATTTTGAAAACATTTTGAAAAACTTTAATTGATTTTTGAAAACCAAGAGTGGGAAAGAAATCAAGTAATTTTTGAAAAAGATTTTGAAATTAGAATTTAAAAAGATATGATTGAAAACTATTTTGAAAAAGATGTGATTAAAAAGATTTGATTAAAAAGTTATGGTTTTAAAAAGATATGATTGAAAAGATATGATTTGAAAACAATTTTAAAAAGATTTGATTTTAAAAAAGATTAATGTTTTGGCTAACAAGAAAAGATATGATTCAAACATTAAACCTTTCTCAACAGAAAAGGCAACATACTTGAAATGTTGAATCAAATCATTAATTGATAGCAAGTATCTTTGAAAAAGGAAAGAAATTGATTTTGAAAACACTTGATTGAAAAGATTTGATTTGAAAAAGATTTGATTTTGAAAAACTTTGAAAACTTGGAAAACAATTGATTTGAAAACAAAATCCTCCCTCTTGTGCCATCCTGGCGTTAAACGCCCAGAATGGTGCACATTCTGGCGTTTAACGCCCAATGCACTACCTTTTTGGGCGTTAAACGCCCAGCCAGGCACCCTGGCTGGCGTTTAAACGCCAGTCTGTCCTTCTTCACTGGGCGTTTTGAACGCCCAGCTTTTTCTGTGTAATTCCTCTGCTGCATGTTTTGAATCTTCAGTTCCCTGTACTATTGACTTGAAAATAGAACCAAGATCAAATAAACAATGCATGCAAGACACCAAACTTAAAATTAGACACTGGACTCAAACAAGAAACATAAAATATTTTTGGTTTTTATGATTTTGTAATTTTTTTTTTGTTTTTTTTTTCGAAAATAAAGGTATCAAAATTCTTAATGAGAATTCCAGGAATCATGCAATGTTAGTCTAAAGCTTCAGTCTAAAGGAATTAGACATGGATAGCCAAGCTTCAGCAGGACATTGCATTCAAGAGCTAAATTGATGAGAATCAATCAGCTTTGGTGATGATAAGATCATCACCTTGAAACACTAGAATTCATTCTTAAGAACTCTGAAAAATACCTAATCTAAGCAACAAGATGAACTGTCAGTTGTCCATACTCGAAACAATCCCCGGCAACGGCGCCAAAAACTTGGTGCACAAAATTGTGATCATCAATGGCGCCATCAACATGGTACGCTCATTGCAATCTCAACTCTCTATCACAACTCCGCACAACTAACCAGCAAGTGCACTGGGTCGTCCAAGTAATAAACCTTACGTGAGTAAGGGTCGATCCCACGGAGATTGTTGGTATGAAGCAAGCTATGGTCACCTTGTAAATCTTAGTTAGACAGACTCAAATGGGTTTGGGTGATATATGAATAAAACATAAAGATAAAGATAGAGATACTTATGTATATCATTGGTGAGAGCTTCAGATAAGCGTATGAAGATGCTTGTCCCTTCCGTTTCTCTGCTTTCCTACTGTCTTCATCCAATCCTTCTTACTCCTTTCCATGGCAAGCTTATGCAAGGGTTTCACCGTTGTCAGTGGCTACCTCCCATCCTCTCAGTGGAAATGTTCAACGCACCCTGTCACGGCACGGCTATCCATCTGTCGGTTCTCAATCAGGCCGGAATAGAATCCAGTGATTCTTTTTCGTCTGTCACTAACGCCCCGCCCTCAGGAGTTTGAAGCACGTCACAGTCATTCAATCATTGAATCCTACTCAGAATACCACAGACAAGGTTAGACCTTCCGGATTCTCTTGAAAGCCACCATCAGTTCTTGCCTATACCACGAAGACTCTGATCTCACGGAATGGCTGGCTCATTTGTCAGGCGAGCGCTCGGTTGTCAGGCGATCAACCATGCATCGTGTATCAGGAATCCAAGAGATATTCACCCAATCTAAGGTAGAACAGAAGTGGTTGTCAGTCATACGTTCATAGGTGAGAATGATGATGAGTGTCACGGATCATCACATTCATCAAGTTGAAGAACAAGTGATATCTTGGAACAAGAACAAGCGGAATTGAATAGAAGAACAATAGTAATTGCATTAATACTCGAGGTACAGCAGAGCTCCACACCTTAATCTATGGTGTGTAGAAACTCCACCGTTGAAAATACATAAGAACAAGGTCTAGGCATGGCCAAATGGCCAGCCTCCCAAAGTGATCAAAAGATCTAAAGATCAAAAGATTCCAAAGATCAGAAGATGAAAATACAATAGTAAAAGGTCCTATTTATAGAGAACTAGTAGCCTAAGAATTACAAAGGTGAGTAAATGACATAAAAATCCACTTCCGGACCCACTTGGTGTGTGCTTGGGCTGAGCATTGAAGCATTTTCGTGTAGAGACTCTTCTTGGAGTTAAACTCCAGCTTTTGTGCCAGTTTGGGCGTTTAACTCCCACTTTAGTGCCAGTTCCGGCGTTTAACGCTGGGAATTCTGAGGGTGACTTTGAACGCTGGTTTGGGCCATCAAATCTTGGGCAAAGTATGAACTATCATATATTGCTGGAAAGCCCAGAATGTCTACTTTCCAACGTCGTTGAGAGCGCGCCAATTGGGCTTCTGTAGCTCTAGAAAATTCACTTCGAGTGCAGGGATGTCAGAATCCAACAGCATCTGCAGTCCTTTGTCAGTCTCTTAATCAGATTTTTGCTCAGGTCCCTCAATTTCAGCCAGAAAATATCTGAAATCACAGAAAAACACACAAACTCATAGTAAAGTCCAGAAAAGTGAATTTTAACTAAAAACTAATAAAAATATACTAAAAACTAACTAAATCATACTAAAAACATACTAAAAACAATGCCAAAAAGCGTACAAATTATCCGCTCATCATCTGCCATTTTTCATTTCTAGAGCTATGAACAACTAAACCCCTTTCATTGGGTTAGGGAGCTCTGTTGTAATTTGATGGATCAATTATTGTTTTCATTCTTCTTCTTCTTTCTTTTCTCTTGATCTAACTAGAAAGCTTTCGATCTTAATTCAATTGGTTAGTTGTCTTGGAAAAGAAACTCTCCATAATTGGATCTCCTTTGAGCCTTGGAAAAGGGATGAGGAGATCATGCTGGAAATGCTTTCTCATGTTGGACCAAATTGGGATTTGGGCGGATATAGTGACATGTAATCCTCCCAATACTTTGATTTGGAAATACACGTGGTATAATCAGTGACCACACTTCATCTCTTCCCATGAGTAATTAAATCAAGGAATTGGGCAATTGTTCAAGCTTAGAGATATTGGATTGCCAAGGAATTGGGATCCAATCACTTAAGATTGCCAAGGAGATCAATGAATGCATTGATTGAGGAAGAGATGAGAATGAACTTGATCCGGAGAATGCAACATCTCCTGAACCCAATGATTACCCCATTTCTGATCTTACCCATTCTCTTTACTTTTTGCCATTTATTTTCATGCTCATTACCCCAAATCCCCATTTAAGATTCTGCACTTTAATTTCTGTTATTTACTTTCCAGTCATTTAAATTTCTGCAAGTTCCCAATCTAAATTCTGTTTAGCTCAACTAGTATATTCTTCTAACTAAAGTTGCTTGACCAATCAATCCTTGTGGGATTCGACCTCACTCTATTGTGAGTTTTACTTGACGACAATTCGGTATACTTGCCGAAGGGAAATTTGTTGAGAGACAAGTTTTCATGCATCAAGTTTATGGCGCCGTTGCCGGGGATTGATTTTGAATCAACGATGATTAAGTTTGAAGATCACTAGATTGAGCATTTTTTTCTATTTCGTTATTTGTTTATTTGATTCAATCAATTCCCTTTAGTTCGTTTTAATTTTTTTCTCATCCCCTGCACCCTCTTTGTTTTTCGTTCTTTCTTTCTTTGTTGATTACAATTCTGCTCACTAACCCACTAACTGTTTGATAATTTGCATCACTCACACTAACAATTACTCTAACAAGAATAGTTTCTTCATTTTATCTCCAGTTGTGCAATCTGTCTGTTGTATGACAGGGAGAAGAGAAGGAGTTTCAACATCCTTCAATTCAGAACCTGAAAGGACCCTTTGGAGATTAAGAAGGGAAGCAAGAGGGAAAAAAATTATTGGTGCTGAGGAAGAAGAGGAAGAGTACTTTGAACCCAATATGGAAGACAATTTGGAGAACAATCATGAAGAAGAAGCTCACAACCATGCTAGAGAAGGCCATGCAAATCGTGCTGGGCAAGAAAGGAGAGTTTTAGGCTCCTATATCAATCCTAATCCAGGAAACTGTGGAAGTAGCATTTAGAAGCCCACCATACATGCCAACAATTCCGAACTAAAACCCCAGCTCATCACCCTTGTTAAGAACAATTGTTCATTTGGAGGAAGTGCTCAAGAAGACCCCAATCAACATCTAACCACCTTCCTGAGAATTTGTGACACTGTGAAGTCTAATGGAGTCCGTCCGGATGTCTATAGGCTGCTCTTGTTCCCTTTTTCACTTAGGGACAAGGCATCAAAATGGCTTGAATCCTTCCCAAAGGAGAGCTTAACAAATTGGGAAGATGTGGTGAACAAATTTTTGGCAAGATTTTATCCTCCTCAAAGGATCAACAGGCTGAGAGCTGAGGTACAAACTTTCAGGCAACAAGATGGTGAGACTCTCTATGAAGCATGGGAGAGGTTTAAAGACTTAACAAGAAGATGCCCACCAGATATGTTCAATGAATGGGTTCAACTTCACATCTTCTATGAAGGTCTTTCCTATGAGTCAAAGAAGGCTGTGGATCATTGGTGCACGAAATTTTAATCCCAATATCAAAATCAAGATCTCTTATGATTTCGTACCACTAACCAGCAAGTGCACTGGGTCGTCCAAGTAATACCTTACGTGAGTAAGGGTCGATCCCACGGAGATTGTTGGTTTGAAGCAAGCTATGTTTATTTTATTATTCTTTGTCAGGATATCAATTATAATTAACAGTTTGAATTATTAGAAAAATAAAAGAGCGTGAAATAAATAATTGTTACTTTAATAATGGAGAATATGTTGGAGTTTTGGAGATGCTTTGTTTGCTTTATTTCAGCTTTTCTCTTTTAATCCTCTTCCCTCACGCAAGGCTCCTTCCATGGCAAGCTATATGTAGGGTGTCACCATTGTCAATGGCTACTTTCCATCCTCTCAGTGAAAATGGTCCAAATGCTCTGTCACAGCACGGCTAATCAGTTGTTGGTTCTCGATCATGTCGGAATAGAATCCATTGATTCTTTTACGTTTGTCATCACGCCCAACACTCGCGAGTTTGAAGCTCGTCACAGTCATCCAATCCCAAAATCCTACTCGGAATATCACAGACAAGGTTTAGACCTTCCGAATTCTCATGAATGCCGCCATCAATTCCAACTTATACCACAAATATTCTGATTAAGGAATCTAAGAGATACTCATTCAATCTGATGTAGAACAGAGGTGGTTGTCAGGCACACGTTCATGGATTGAGGAAGGTGATGAGTGTCACGGATCATCACCTTCTTCATAGTTAAGCGCGATTGAACATCTTAGATAAGAACAAGCATGTTTGAATGGAAAACAGAAGTAATTGCATTAATTCATCGAGACGCTGCAGAGCTCCTCACCTCCAACAATGGAGTTTAGAGACTCATGCCGTCAAAGAGTATAAAATTCAGATCTAAAAATGCCATGAGATACCAAATAAGTCTCTAAAAGTTGTTTAAATACTAAACTAGTAACCTAGCTTTACAGAGAATGAGTAAACTAAGATAATTGGTGCAGAGATCCACTTTTGGGGCCCACTTGGTGTGTGATGGGGTTGAGACTTAAGCCTCTCACGTGCTTGGGCTGTTTCTGGAGTTGAACGCCAGGTTGTAACGTGTTTTGGGCATTGAACTCCAACTTGTAACCTGTTTCTGGCGCTGGATGCCAGACTGCAACATGGAACTGGCGTTGAATGCCAGTTTACGTCGTCTATCTTTGCGCAAAGTATGGACTATTATATTGCTGGAAAGCCCTGGATGTCTACTTTCCAACCCAATTGAGAGCGCATCAATTGGACTCCTGCAGCTCCAAAAAATCCATTTCGAGTGCAGAGAGGTTAGGATCCAACAGCATCAGCAGTCCTTTTTCAGCCTAACTCAGATTTTTGCTCAGCTCCCTCAATTTCAGCCAGAAAATACCTGAAATCATAGAAAAACACACAAACTCATAGTGAAGTCCAGAAATATGATTTTTTCCTAAGAACTAATAGAATTATATTAAAAACTAATTAAAACATGCTAAAATCTACATGAAAATACCCCCAAAAAGCGTATAAAATATCCGCTCATCACAACACCAAACTTAAACTGTTGCTTGTCCTCAAGCAACTAGATAAATAAAACAGGATAAAAAGAAATTAAGAAGCAATAATATCTCAGAGTTTCAAGTGAAGCTCAGATTTTAGTTAGATGAGCGGGGCTGGTAGCTTTTTGCTTCTGAACAGTTTTGGCATCTCACTTTATCCTCTGAAATTCAGAATGATTGGCATCTATAGGAACTCAGAATTCAGATAGTATTATTGATTCTCCTAGTGTAGTATGTTGATTCTTGAACACAGTTACGTTATGAGTCTTGGCCGTGGCCCTAAGCACTTTGTTTTCCAGTATTACCACCGGATACATAAATGCCACAAACACATAACTGGGTGAACCTTTTCAGATTGTGACTTAGCTTTGCTAAAGTCCCCAATTAGAGGTGTCCAGAGTTCTTAAGCACACTCTTTTTGCTTTGGATCACGACTTTAACCACTCAGTCTCAAGTTTTTCACTTGGACCTGCATGCCACAAGCACATGCTTAGGGACAGCTTGGTTTAGCCACTTAGGCCTGGATTTACTTCCTTGGGCCCTCCTATCCACTGATGCTCAAAGCCTTGGATCCTTTTTACCCTTGCCTTTTGATTTTAAGGGCTATTGGCTTTTTTCTTGATCCAATGAAATATTGTAATTTTTAAAATTTTTTTTCATTGCTTTTTCTTGCTTCAAGAATGAAATTCATGATTTTTCAGATCAGCAATAATATTTTTTGTATTCCTCATTCTTTCAAGAGCCAATATTCATAAAATTCAAGATAAAAAATATGCACTATTCAAGCATTCATTCAGAGAACAAAAAGTATTGCCACCACATATAATTAATTATAATTTTTCTTATTAAGAACTCGAAAAATATAAATTACTTCTTTATACTAAAAATCTACTATTTTACTCATGTTTGATGATGATGAGAAAAATAAATTATGACTTAATTAGAAATAAAACCAAAATAGATATGCTAATTACTACTATTCCTATATAACTTCTAAGGTAAATTCCTATAATAACACTATCACAGAGTTAAAGCTAAAATTAGAATTCAACAACCTGTATTTTGGGAAGTGGATGTTCCTCTCGTCTGTGGGATGCTTGATCCTTCAAGAGATAATTTCTGACGCTTTAGTTCCTTCAAGTCACATCCTTGCTCTTCCTGTTCCCTTAGGTGCCATGATCTTGATGAGTTTTAGCTCAGTGATCATGGCAAATCACACCAAACTTAGAGGTTTGCTTGTCCTCAAGCAAAAGAAAGGATAGGAGAGGAATAGAGGGAGAGGCAATTTCGAAATTCAAAAGATATGATGAGTTGAATGAGATTTGAAAAAGAGTTGGATTGGAAAAAGATTTGTGTTTATGGATTAAGATACATTTGATATTTTTGAAAAAGGGATTTTAGAAATTAGGATAAAATTTTTTTTTTGAATTGAAGGATGAGAGTTTGTAACATGTTTATGCAAGAAATCATGAATTGAAACAAAAAAAAATTAAAAAAATTGTGAAGTAAAAACGAATTTACCTCCTCTCCACCATCCTGGCGTTAAACGCCCAAACGCTGCATGTTTTGGGCGTTTAACGCCCATGTGCAGCTTCTCCTGGGCGTTAAACGCCCAGCTGTTGCTTCTTTCTGGCGTTGAACGCCAGGAACTCCTTTGTCACTGGGCATTTTTCTGAACGCCTAGGACGCTTCAAATCTGGCGTTGAACGCCTAGAAGGTGCTTCTTTCTGGCGTTCAACGCCCAGAAGATGCTCCTTTTTGGCGTTTAACGCCAAGATGGCTATCCTTACTGGCGTTGAACGCCCAGTAGGTGCTTCTTTTAGGCGTTCAACGCCCAAAACAGCTTTTACTGGCTTTTTTGCGCCAGTGAGCTTCTTTTTTTGCTGTTTTATCCTCTGATTCCTTCTGTAACTCTGTGAACTTAAGCAGTTGCTATTTTACCTTGAAGATACTTGACATATACCTATAAAAATTAATTAATTAACAAGTAAGCTTTGTACATGGCTGGGTTGCCTCCCAGCAAGTGCTTCTTTATTGTCTTTAGCTGGACTATTACTGAGCTTTAGTTAACTCTCAGTTTTGAGCATTCTTGCTCAAAATTGCTTTCAAGATAATATTTGACTCTCTGTCCATTAACAATGAACTTTTTGTTAGAATCATTATCCTGGAGCTCTACGTATCCATATGGTGACACAATTGTAATCACATATGGTCCTTTCCACCGGGATTTCAATTTTTCGAGGAATAATCTGAGCCTAGAATTAAATAGCAGAACTTTCTACCCTGGCTCAAAGACTCTGGATGACAATTTCTTATCATGCCATCTTTTTGCTCTCTTTGTAAATTTTTGCATTCTCGAAAGCATTGAGTCTAAATTCCTCTAGCTCATTTAACTGGAGCAATCATTTTTCTCCTGCTAACTTGGCATCAAGGTTTAGAAATCTGGTTTCCCAATAGGCCTTATTGATGAGCGGATAATTTGGATGCTTTTGGCATTGTTTTTAGGTAGTTTTTAATATAATCTAGTTACTTTTAGGGATGTTTTCATTAGTTTTTATGATAAATTCACATTTCTGGAATTTACTATGAGTTTGTGTGTTTTTCTGTGATTTCATGTATTTTCTGGCTGAAATTAAGGGACCTGAGCAAAACTCTGATAGGAGGCTGACAAAGGACTGCTGATGCTGTTGGAATCTGACCTCCCTGCACTCAAAATAGATTTTCTGGAGCTACGGAACTTCAAATGGCGCGCTCTCAGTGGCGTTGGAAAGTAGACATCCAGAGCTTTCCAGAAATATATAATAGTTTATACTTTACTCGTGATTAGATGACGTAAACTGGCGCTCAACACAAGTTCCATGTTGCTGTCTAGAGTCAAACGCCAGAAACACGTCACGAACCAGAGTTGAACGCCCAAAACACGTTACAACTTGGCGTTCAACTCCAAGAGAAGCCTCAACTCGTGGATAGATCAAGCTCATCCCAAACATACACCAAGTGGGCCTTCGAAGTGAATTTATGCATCAATTACTTACTCCTGTAAACCCTAATAGCTAGTCTAGTATAAATAGGATAGTTTTCTATTGTATTAGACATATTTTGACTTTTAAGTCTTTTGATCAAGTTTGGGGGCTGGCCATTCGGCCATGCCTGAACCTCTTTTACTTATGTAGTTTCAACGGTGGAGTTTCTACACACCATAGATGAAGGGTGTGAAGCTTTGCTGTACCTCAAGTTTCAATGCAATTACTACTATTTTCTATTCAATTCAATTTATTCCTGTTCTAAGATATTCGTTGCACTTCAACTTGATGAATGTGATGATCCATGACACTCATCATCATTCTCACCTATGAACCCGCGTGACTGACAACCACTTCCGTTCTACCTTAGATCGGGCGCATATCTCTTGGATTCCTTAATCAGAATCTTCGTGGTATAAGCTAGAATTGATGGCGGCATTCATGGAAATCCAAAAGTATAACCTTGTCTGTGGTATTCCAAGTAGGATTCCGAGATTGAATGACTGTGACGAGCTTCAAACTCCTGAAGCCTGGGCGTTAGTGACAGACGCAAAAGAATCAAGGGATTCTATTCCAACCTGATTGAGAACCGACAGATGATTAGTCGTGCTGTGACAGAGCATTCGGACCATTTGCACTGAGAGGATGGGATGTAGCCATTGACAACGGTGATGCCCTACATACAGCTTGCCATAGAAGGGAGTGATAAAATCGGATAAAAGCAGTAGGAAAGCAGAGATTCAACAGGGACAAGCATCTCCATACGCTTATCTGAAATTCCCACCATTAATTTACATAAGTATTTCTATCCTTTATTATTTAAGCAAGTATCTCTTTATATTTCCCATAATCAATTATTATCCGCCTGACTGAGATTTACAAGATGACCATAGCTTGCTTCATACCAACAATCTCTGTGGGATCGACCCTTACTCACGTAAGGTTTATTACTTGGACGACCCAGTACACTTGCTGGTTAGTTGTGCGAAGTTGTGAAGTTATGTTTGGACCATGGTATTATGCACTAGGTTTTGGCGCCATTACCAGGGACAATCAATTTAGAACAACAATTTAAGCATGAGTAACAATTTCGCTCACCAAGTTTTTGGCGCCGTTGCCGGGGATTGTTCGAGTATGGACAACTGACGGTTCATCTTGTTGCTCAGATTAGGTAATTTTCTTTTTATTTTCTTTTCAAAATTTTTTTTCTTTTTTTTTCGTTTTTCTAATAATTTTTTTCGAAAAAAATAATAAAAATACAAAAAAATTTATAAAATCATAAAAATTAAAAATATTTTGTGTTTCTTGTTTGAGTCTTCAGTCAATTTTTAAAGTTTGGTGTCAATTGCATGCTTTAAAAATTTTTCTTGCATTTTTTCGAAAATTCTTGCATTCATGGTGTTCTTCATGATCTTCAAGTTGTTCTTGACAAGTCTTCTTGTTTGATCTTGATGTTTTCTTGTTTTGTGTTGTTTGTTGTTTTTCATATGCATTTTTGCATTCATAGTGTCCATGCATTAAAGATTTCTAAGTTTGGTGTCTTGCATGTTTTCTTTGCATAAAAAATTTTTCAAAAATATGTTCTTGATGTTCATCATGATCTTCAAAGTGTTCTTGGTGTTCATCTTGATATTCATAGTGTTCTTGCATGCATCATGTGTTTTGATCCAAAATTTTCATGTTTTGGGTCATGTTTATTGTTTTTCTCTCTCATCATTAAAATTCAAAAATAAAAAAATATCTTTTCCTTATTTCTCTCCAAAATTTCGAAAATTTGAGTTGACTTAGTCAAAAATTTTTAAAATTAGTTATTTCTTGTAAGTCAAGTCAAATTTTCAATTTTAAAAATCTTATCTTTTCAAAATCTTTTTCAAAAATCATATCTTTTTCATTTTTTCTATTTTTTTTCGAAAATTTTGAAAATTATTTTCCAAAAATCTTTTTTTTAATTTTATTTCAAATTTTCAAAAATTATGCTAACAATTAATATGATTGATTAAAAAATTTGAAGTTTGTTACTTTCTTGTTAAGAAAGGTTCAATCTTTAAATTCTAGAATCTTATCTTTTAATTTCTTGTTAGTTAAGTAACTAATTTTAATTTTAAAAATTAAATCTATCTTATCTTATCTTTTATATCATATCTTTTTTAAAAATTTTATCTTCTTTAAAAATTTAATTTCAAAATATCTTATCTAACTTCTTATCTTCTTATTTTTTCAAATTTGATTTTAATATCTTTTTCAACTAACTATTTGACTTTTTGTTTGTTTCTTATCTTTTTCAAAACCAGCTAACTACTTTTTCCTCTTTAAATTTCAAAAATATCTCATCCCTTTTTCAAAAATTCTTTTCAATTAATTAATTGTTTTAATTTTAATTCTATCTTATCTTTTTCGAAAATCATTTAACTTCTTTTCAAATTTATTTTCGAAATTCCTTCCCTCTCCCCTCTTCTTCTATTTATTTATTTATTTACTAACACTTCTCTTCACCTCTCTTCATCTCAAATCACTACCTCTATCCTTACCCATTCTTCTTCACTCTTCTCCCCTTCTTCTTCTACTAACATAAAGAAATCTCTATACTATGACATAGAGGATTCCTCTTTCTTTTCTTGTTCTCTTCTTCCCTATATGAGCAGGAACAAGGAAAAAGGCATTCTTGTTGAAGCTGATCTTGAACCTGAAAGGACTCTGAAGAGGAAATTAAGAGAAGCTAAATTACACCAATCCAGAGACAACCGTTCTAAAATTTTCGAACAAGAAAAGGAGATGGCAGCCGAACCCAACAACAATAATGCAAGGAGGATGCTTGGTGATTTCACTAAACCAACTTCCAAATTTGATGGAAGAAGCATCTCCATTCCGGCCATTGGAGCAAACAATTTTGAGCTGAAACCTCAATTAGTTGCTCTAATGCAACAGAACTACAAGTTTTATGGACTTCCATCTGAAGATCCTTACCAGTTTTTAACTGAGTTCTTGCAGAATTGTGAGATAGTAAAGACGAATGGAGTAGATCCTGAAGTTTACAGGCTCATGCTTTTCCCTTTTGCTGTAAGAGACAGAGCTAGAACATGGTTGGACTCACAACCTAAAGATAGCCTGGACTCCTGGATAAGTTGGTCACGGCCTTCTTGGATAAATTCTTTCCTCCTCAAAAGCTGAGCAAGCTTGGAGTGGATGTTCAGACCTTCAAAGAAAAAGATGGTGAATCCCTCTATGAAGCTTGGGAAAGATACAAGCAGATGACCAAAAAGTGTCCTTCTGACATGTTTTCAGAATGGACCATATTAGATATATTCTATTATGGTCTATCTGAGTTTTCCAAAATGTCATTGGACCATTCTACAAGTGGATCCATTCACTTAAAGAAAACGCCTTCAGAAGCTCAAGAACTTTTTGACATGGTTGCAAATAATCAATTCATGTACACTTCTGAGAGGAATTCCGCGAATAATGGGACGCCTTAGAGGAAGGGAGTTCTTGAAATTGATGCTCTGAATGCCATATTGGCTCAGAACAAAGTGTTGACTCAGCAAGTCAACATGATCTCTCAAAGTCTGAATGGGTGGCAAAATGCATCCAACAGTACTAAAGAGGCTGCTTCCGAAGAAGCTTATGATCCTGAGAACCCTGCAATGGCAGAGGTTAACTACATGGGTGAACCTTATGGAAACACCTATAATTCATCATGGAGAAATCATCCAAATTTCTCATGGAAGGATCAACAAAAGCCTCAACAAGGCTTTAATAATGGTGGAAGAAACAGGCTAAGCAATAACAAGCCTTTTCCATCATCTTCTCAGCAACAGACAGAGAATTCCGAGCAGAGCCCCTCTAATTTAGCAAATTTAGTCTCTGATCTGTCTAAGGCCACCTTAAGTTTCATGAGTGAAACAAGGTCCTCCATCAGAAATTTGGAGGCACAAGTGGGCCAGCTGAGTAAGAAAGTCACTAAAACTCCTCCCAGTACTCTCCCAAGCAATACAGAAGAAAATCCAAGAGAAGAGTGCAAGGCCATTGATGTAATCAATATGGCCGAATGCACAAGGGAGAAGAAGGATGAAAATCCTAGTGAGGAAGACCTCCTGGGACGTCTCTCAAATAAGAAGGAGTTCCTTATTGAGGACCTAAAGGAATCTGAGGCTCATATAGAGACCATAGAGATTCTATTAAATCTCCTTCTGCCATTCATGAGCTCTGAAGATTATTCTTCATCTGAAGAAGATGAAGATGTAACTGGAGAGCAAGTTGCTCAATATCTAGGAGCCATCATGAAGCTGAATACCAAGTGTTTGGTAATGAGACTTGGGAAGGTGAACCTCCCTTGCTCATTAGTGAACTTGATACATGGGTTTAGCAAACTCTACCTCAAAAGAAATAAGATCCTGGGAAATTCTTAATACCCTGTACCATAGGCACCGTGACCTTTGAAAAGGCTCTGTGTGACTTGGGGTCAGGCATAAACCTTATGCCACTCTCTGTAATGGAGAAACTAGGGATCATTGAGGTACAACCTGCCTTATTCTCATTACAATTGGCAGACAAGTCAGTAAGACAGGCTTATGGATTAGTAGAGGACGTGTTAGTAAAGGTTGAAGGCCTTTACATCCCTGCTGATTTCATAATCTTAGACACTATGAAGGAAGGAGATGAATGCATCATCCTTGGAAGACCTTTCCTAGCCACGGCAGGTGCTGTGATTGATGTTAACAGAGGAGAATTAGTCCTTCAATTGAATGGGGACTACCTTGTGTTTAAGGCACACGACTATCCTTCTGTAACAAGGGAGAGTAAGCATGCAAAGCTTCTCTCAATACAGAGTCAAACAGAGCCGCCACAATGAAACTCTAAGTTTGGTGTTGGGAGGCCACAACCAAACTCTAAGTTTGGTGTTGAACCCCCATATCCAAACTCTAAGTTTGGTGTTGGGAGTTCACAACATTGACCTGATCACCTTTGTGGCTCCATGAGAGCCCACGGTCAAGCTATTAACATTAAAGAAGCACTTGTTGGGAGGCAACCCAATTTTTATTTATCTAATTTTATTTTTATTTTATTGTTGTTTTATGTTTTAATAGGTTCATGATCATGAAGAGTCACGAAAAAAATATTAAAATTAAAAACAGAATCAAAAACAGCAGAAGAAAAATCACACCTTGGAGGAAGGACTTACTGGCGTTTAAACGCCAGTAAGGTACATCTGGCTGGCGTTCAACGCCAGAACAGAGCATGGATCTGGCGCTGAATGCTAGAAACAAGCAACATCCTGGCGTTTGGACTCCAGGAAGGTGCCCTGAGGAAAGCTGGCGCTGAACGCTAGTAACAAGCATGGAACTGGCGTTCAATGCCAGAAACATGCTACACATGGGCGTTGAACGCCCAGAACGTGCACCACTTCGGTGTTTAAACGCCAGAATGGTATGCTAAGGCATTCTACATGCCTAATTGGTGCAGGGATGTAAATCCTTGACACCTCAGGATCTGTGGACCCCACAGGATCATCTCAGGATTTGTGGACCCCACAGAATCATCTCAGGATCTGTGGACCCCACAGGATCCCCACCTAACATATTCTCCCCTCTTCTCAACATTCATTCTCTCTTTCCAATAAACACTCTTCCCCAAAACCCTTCACCAATCACCTCAATCTCTCTTCCCAATTACCCCCTTCACCACTCACATCCATCCACTCTTCCCCACAAACCCCACCTACCTTCAAAATTCAAAAATCTTTCCCACCCAAACCCACCCTAAATGGCCGAACCTACCCTCTCCCCCCTCTTCTATATCTTGGCCGAAACCTACACCTCCCCTTCTCCTCCATCTTTTCTTCTTCTTCTTCTTCTCTTCCTTCTTCTCTTGCTCGAGGGCGAGCAATATTTTAAGTTTGGTGTGGTAAAAGCATAAGCTTTTTTTTTTTCATAACCATTAATGGCACCCAAGGCCGGAGAATCCTCTAGAAAAGCGAAAGGGAAGACAAAAGCTTCCACCTCCGAGTCATGGAAAATGGAAAGATTCATCTCCAAAGCCCATCAAGACCACTTCTATGATGTTGTGGCCAAGAAAAAGGTGATCCCTGAGGTCCCTTTCAAGCTCAAGAAAAATGAGTATCCGGAGATCCGACATGAGATCCAAAGAAGAGGTTGGGAAGTTCTAACCAACCCCATTCAACAAGTCGGAATTTTAATGGTTTAAGACATTCAATCCTTGAATCCTACTCAGAATACCACAGACAAGGTTTAGACCTTCCGGATTCTCTTGAATGCCGCCATCAATTCTAGCTTATACCACGAAGATTCCGATTTAAGGAATCCAAGAGATATCCACTCAATCTAAGGTAGAACGGAGGTGGTTGTCAGGCACACGTTCATAGGTGAGAATGATGATAAGTGTCACGGGTCATCACATTCATCAAGTTGAGGAATAAGTGATATCTTAGAATAAGAATAAGCGGAATTAAATAGAAGAACAATAGTAATTGCATTGATACTCGAGGTACAGCAGAGCTCCACACCTTAATCTATGATGTGTAGAAACTCCACCATTGAAAATACATAAGTGATAATGGTGATCATTGGCTTCGGCCCCCAAAGAGGGAACCAGAAGAACCAAGATGAAAATACAATAGCAAAAGGTCTTATTTATAGAGAACTAGTAGCTTAGGGTTTACAGAAATGAGTAAATGACATAAAAATCCACTTCCGGGCCCACTTGGTGTGTGCTTGGGCTGAGCATTGAAGCTTCCATGTGTAGAGACTTTTCTTGGAGTTAAACGCCAGCTTTTGTGCCAGTTTGTGCATTTAACTCCCACTTCTGTGCCAGTTCCAGCGTTTAACGCTGGGCAGTCTTGAGCTGATTTGGAACGCCAGTTTGGGCCATCAAATCTTGGACAAAGTATGGACTATTATATATTGCTAGTAGCCCAAGATGTCGACTTTCCAACGCAATTGAAAGCACGCCAATTGGGCTTCTGTAGCTCCAGAAAATCCACTTCGAATGCAGGGAGGTCAGAATCCAACAGCATCTGCAGTCCTTTTTCAGCCTCTGAATCAGATTTTTGCTCAGGTCCCTCAATTTCAGCCAGAAAATTCCTGAAATCACAGAAAAACACACAAAATCATAGTAAAGTCTAGAAAAGTAAAATTTAAATAAAAACTAATAAAAATATAATAAAAACTAACTAAAACATACTAAAAACATACTAAAAACAATGCCAAAAAGCGTATAAATTATCCGCTCATCACAACACCAAACTTAAATTGTTGCTTGTCCCCAAGCAACTGAAAATCAAATAAGATAAAAAGAATCGAATATGCAATGAATTGCAAAAACATCTATGAATATCAGTATTAATTAGGTGAGCGGGGCTTTTAGCTTTTTGCCTCTGAACAGTTTTGGCATCTCACTTTATCCTTTGAAATTCAGAATGATTGGCTTCTATAGGAACTCAGAATCTAGATAGTGTTATTGATTCTCCTAGTTAAGTATGATGATTCTTGAACACAGTTACTTTATGAGTCTTGGCTGTGGCCCAAAGCACTCTGTCTTCCAGTATTACCACCGGATACATACATGCCACAGACACATAACTGGGTGAATCTTTTCAGATTGTGACTCAGCTTTGCTAGAGTCCCCAATTAGAGGTGTCTAGGGTTCTTAAGCACACTCTTTTTGCCTTGGATCACAATTATATATATATATATATATATATATATATATATATATATATATATATATATATATATTGTATTCACTGCCTTTTCTTGCTTCAAGAATTATTTTTATGATTTTTCAGATCCTCAGTAACATGTCTACTTTTTTTCATCATTCTTTCAAGAGCCAACATTCATGAACAACAAATTCAAAAGACATATGCACTGTTCAAGCAAACATTCAGAAGTCAAAGTATTGCCACCACATCAAAATAATTAATCTGTTATAAAATTCAAAATTCATGCAATTCTTCTCTTTTTTAATTAAGAACATTTTTCATTTAAGAAAGGTGATGGATTCATAGGACATTCATAACTTTACGGCATAGACACTAAGACACTAATGATCATAAGACCCAAACATAAATAAAACATAAAGCATAATTTTCGAAAAAACAAAAAAATAAAGAACAAGGAGATTAAAGAACGGGTCCACTTTAGTGATGACGACTTGTTCTTCCTCTTGAAGATCTTATGGAATGCTTGAGCTCCTCAATGTCTCTTCCTTGCCTTTGTTGCTCCTCTCTCATGATTCTTTGATCTTCTCTAATTTCATGGAGGAGGATGGAATGTTCTTGGTGCTCCACCCTTAGTTGTCCCATGTTGGAACTCAATTCTCCCAAGGAGGTGTTGATTTGCTCCCAATAGTTTTGTGGAGGAAAGTCCCTTGAGGCATCTCAGGGATTTCATGATGAGTGGGATCTTTTGTTTACTCTATCCTTTTTTTAGTGGTATCCATGAGGACTTGGTCCAACCTTTGATCAAAGTTGACCCTTTTTGAGTTTGAAAGGGACCTCGGGGATCACCTTCTTCTTGGCCACAACTTCATAGAAGTGGTCTTGATGCACCCTTGAGATGAATCTCTCCATCTTCCATGACTCGGAGGTGGAAGCTTTTGCCTTCCCTTTCCTCTTTCTAGAGGTTTCTCCGGTCTTAGGTACCATAAATGGTTATGGAAAAAAAAGCAATGCTTTTACCACACCAAACTTAGAAGGTTTGCTCGTCCTCGAGCAAAAGAAGAAAGAAGAGAGTAGAAGAAGAAGAAATAGAGGAGATGGAGGGGGGCTTTGTGTTTCGGCCAAGGGGGAGAAGTAGTGTGTAGGTTGTGTGAAAATAAAGGAGTGAAGATGGGTTTATATAGGGGTGGAGAGAGGGGTAAGGTTCGGCCATTATGGGTGGGTTTGGGAGGGAAAGTGGTTTGAATTTGAATGGTGAGGTAGGTGGGGTTTTATGAAGGATGGATGTGAGTGGTGAAGAGAATGGTAGGATTTGATAGGTGAGGGGTTTTTGGGGAAGAGGTATTGAGGTGATTGGTGAATGGGTGAAGAAGAGAGGGGGTGGTGGGGTAGGTGGGGATCCTATGGGGTCCACAGATCCCGAGGTGTCAAGGATAGTTCATCCTTGCACTATGTGGCGAGCAAAAATGCTCCTTCTGCCAATCCTAGCGTTAAACGCCGGGCTGGTGCCCATTTCTGGTGTTTAACGCCAGCTTGGTGCCCATTCCTGGCGTTAAACACCAGTCTGGTGCCCTTTTCTGGCGTTAAACACCCAGAATGGTGCCAGACTGGGTGTTTAAACGCCCATTTGCTGCCCTTACTGGCGTTTAAACGCCAGCAAATTTTTCCTCCAGGGTGTGCTGTTTTTCTTTCTGTTTTTCATTCTATTTTTGCTTTTTCAATTGTTTTTGTGACTTCACATGATCATCAACCTACAGAAAACATAAAATAACAATGGAAAGTAGATAAATATAACATTGGGTTGCCTCCCAACAAGCGCTTCTTTAATGTCAGTAGCTTGACAGTGGGATCTCATGGATCCTCACAGATGTTCAGAGCAATGTTGGAACTTCCCAACACCAAACTTAAAGTTTGAATGTGGGGGTTCAACACCAAACTTAGAATTTTGTTGTGGCCTCCCAACACCAAACTTAGAGTTTGACTGTGGGGGCTCTGTTTGACTCTGTTTTGAGGGAAGCTCTTCATGCTTCCTCTCCATGGTTACAGAGGGATATCCTTGAGCCTTAAACACAAAGGATTCTTCATTCACTTGAATGATCAATTCTCCTTTGTCAACATCAATCACAGCCTTTGCTGTGGCTAGGAAGGGTCTGCCAAGGATGACGAATTCATCCATGCACTTCCCAGTCTCTAGGACTATGAAATTAGCAGGGATGTAATGGTCTTCAACCTTTACCAGAACATCATCTACAAGTCCATAAGCTTGTTTTCTTGAATTGTCTGCCATCTCTAGTGAGATTCTTGCAGTTTGCACCTCAAAGATCCCTAGCTTCTCCATTACAGAGAGGGGCATGAGGTTTATGCTTGACCCTAGGTCACACAGAGCCTTCTCGAAGGTCATGGTACGCTCAATTGTAATCTCAACTTGGTGCACGAAATTGTGATCATCAATGGCGCCATCAACATGGTACGCTCAATTGTAATCTCAACTTTTTATCACAACTTCGCACAACTAACCAGCAAGTGCACTGGGTCGTCCAAGTAATAAACCTTACGCGAGTAAGGGTCGATCCCACGAAGATTGTTGGTATGAAGCAAGCTATGGTCATCTTGTAAATCTCAGTCAGGCGGATTCAAATGGTTATGGAGGAATAATGATTAAAAGATGAATAAAACATAAAATAAAGATAGAGATACTTATGTAATTCATTGGTGAGAATTTCAGATAAGCGTATGGAGATGCTTTGTCCCTTCCGTCTCTCTGCTTTTCTACTATCTTCATCCAATCCTTCTTACTCCTTTCCATGGCAAGCTGTATGTTGGGCATCACCATTGTCAATGGCTACAGTCCCGTCCTCTCAGTGAAAATGTTCAACGCGCTCTGTTACAGCACGGCTAATCAGCTGTCGGTTCTCGATCATGTCAGAATAGAATCCGGTGATTCTTTTGCGTCTGTCACTAACGCCCCACAATCGCGAGTTTGAAGCTCATCAAAGTCATTCAATCCTTGAATCCTACTCAGAATACCACAGACAAGGTGTAGACCTTCCGGATTCTCTTGAATGCCGTCATCAATTCTAGCTTATACCACGAAGATTCCGATTTAAGGAATCCAAGCGATATCCACTCAATCTAAGGTAGAACGGAGGTGGTTGTCAGGCACACGTTCATAGGTGAGAATGATGATAAGTGTCACGGGTCATCACATTCATCAAGTTGAGGAATAAGTGATATCTTAGAACAAGAATAAGCGGAATTAAATAGAAGAACAATAGTAATTGCATTGATACTCGGGGTACAGCAGAGCTCCACACCTTAATCTATGGTGTGTAGAAACTCCACCGTTGAAAATACATAAGTGATAATGGTGATCATTGGCTTCGGCCCCTAGAGAGGGAACCAGAAGAACCAAGATGAAAATACAATAGCAAAAGATCTTATTTATAGAGAACTAGTAGCTTAGGGTTTACAGAAATGAGTAAACTCCACTTGGTGTGTGCTTGGGCTGAGCATTGAAGCTTCCATGTGTAGAGACTTTTCTTGGAGTTAAACGCCAGCTTTTGTGCCAGTTTGGGCGTTTAACTCCCACTTCTGTGCAGTTCCGGCGTTTAACGCTGGGCAGTCTTGAGCTGATTTGGAACGCCGGTTTGGGCCATCAAATCTCAGGCAAAGTATGGACTATTATATATTGCTGGAAAGCCCAGAATGTCTACTTTCCAACGCAATTAAAAGCACGCCAATTGGGTATCTGTAGCTCCAGAAAATCCACTTCAAATGCAGGGAGGTCAGAATCCAACAACATCTGCAGTCCTTTTTCAGCCTCTGAATCAGATTTTTGCTCAGGTCCCGCAATTTCAGCTAGAAAATACCTGAAATCACAGAAAAACACACAAACTCATAGTAAAGTCCAGAAAAGTGAATTTTAAATAAAAACTAATTAAAATATAATAAAAACTAACTTAAACATACTAAAAACATACTAAAAATAATGCCAAAAAGCGTATAAATTATCCGCTCATCGATTGCCAGATCTTTGGCAACTGTCACAATTGAGTACAAACACTCGGGAGTCTTTATAGAGAGTAGGCCAGTAGAAGCCACATTGGAGGACTCTTGTGGCTGCTCGCTCACTTCCAAAATGTCCTCTATACTGTGATCCATGGCAGTGCCAGAGGATCTTCTGTGCTTCTTCTTTAGGCACACATCTACAGATTACTCCGTCTGCACATATCTTGAAGAGATATGGTTCATCCCAAAGATAGTACTTTGCATCTGTGATCAATTTCTTTGATTGCTGCCTACTGTACTCTTTGGGTATGAACCTCACTGCCTTGTAGTTTGCAATGTCTGCAAACCATGGCACTTCCTTGATGGAAAAGAGTTGCTCATCCGGAAAGGTTTCAGAGATCTCAGTAAAAGGGAGGGACGCCCCTTCTACTGGTTCTATTCGGGACAGGTGATCTGCTACTTGGTTCTCATTCCCTTTTTTGTCTCTTATTTCTATATCAAACTCTTGCAGAAGCAACACCCATCTGATGAGTCTGGGTTTTGAATCCTGCTTGGTGAGTAGATATTTAAGAGCAGCATGATCAGTGTACACAATCACTTTTGAACCTACTAAATAGGATCTAAACTTGTCAATGGCGTAAACCACTGCAAGCAACTCTTTTTCTGTGGTTGTGTAATTCTTCTGTGCGTCATTTAAAACACGACTGGCATAGTAAATGACAATTCTTTCGGTCACCATAAAGTGACATTTCTCCCAGTTTAAAACTAGGTTAGTCTCTTGGCACCTCTTTAGAACAAGTGCTAGATGGTCAAGACAGGAGCTGAATGAGTCTCCAAATACTGAGAAGTCATCCATGAAGACTTCCAGAAATTTTTCCACCATATCAGAGAAAATTAAGAGCATGCACCTTTGAAAGGTTGCAGGTGCATTGCACAGACCAAATGGCATCCTTCTGTATGCAAATACTCCAGATGGACATATGAATGCTGTTTTCTCTTGATCCTGAGGATCTACTGCAATTTGATAATAACCTGAATATCCATCTAGGAAGCAGTAGTATTCATGACCTGCTAGTCTTTCTAGCATCTGGTCTATGAATGGTAAAGGAAAATGATCATTTCTGGTGGATGTATTGAGCCTTCTATAATCAATACACATACGCCACCCTGTAACTGTTCTTGTAGGAACCAGTTCTTTTTTTTCATTAGGAACCACTGTCATGCCACCTTTCTTTGGGACAACTTGGACAGGGCTTACCCAGGGGCTATCAGAAATAGGATAAATAATCCCAGCCTCTAGTAATTTAGTGACCTCCTTCTGCACCACCTCTTTCATGGCTGGGTTCAGCCACCTTTGTGGTTGAACCACTGGCTTAGCGTCACCTTCCAATAGGATTTTGTGCATGCATCTGGCTGGGCTAATGCCCTTAAGATCACTGATGGACCACCCAAGAGCTGTCTTGTGTGTCTTTAGCACTTGAATTAGTGCTTCCTCTTCCTGTGGCTCTAAGATAGAGCTTATGATTACAGGAAAGGTATCACCTTCTCCCAGAAATGCATATTTCAGGGATGGTGGTAATGGTTTGAGCTCGGGTTTAGGAGGTTTCTCCTCTTCCTGAGGGATTTTCAGAGGTTCTATCATTCTCTCTGATTCCTCCAGATCTGGCTGAACATCTTTAAAGATATCCTCTAGCTTTGATTTGAGTCTCTCAGTTATATTGACCTTTTTTACCAGAGAGTCAATAATATCAACACTCATGCAGTCATTTGGGGTGTCTGGATGCTGCATAGCTTTGACAACATTCAACTTGAACTCCTCCTCATTGATTCTCAGGGTTACTTCCCCTTTTTGGACATCAATAAGGGTTCGGCTAGTTGCTAGGAAAGGTCTTTCTAGAATGAGAGTTGCACTCTTGTGCTCCTCTATTTCTAGCACCACAAAGTCAGTAGGAAAGGCAAATGGCCCAACCTTGACAATCATGTCTTCAATCATGCCTGATGGGTATTTAATGGAGCCATCAGCAAGTTGGAGACATATCCGGGTTGGTTTGACTTCTTCAGTCAAACCAAGCTTTTTGATAATAAATGCAGGTATTAGGTTGATACTTGCCTCAAGATCACATAGAGCTTGCTTGGTACAAGCATCCTCTAATGTGCATGGTATCATAAAGCTTCTGGGATCTTTAAGCTTCTCAGGTAAGCTTTTCAGAATGACTGCACTGCATTCTTCAATGAGGTAAACTTTTTCAGTTTCCCTCTGTAACATCCCTCATTTTTGAAAAAATCTAAATATAAATAAATTGTGATTTTACCTTGTTGAGTTTAAACTTTATAATTTTAGAAATTATTTTATTAGAACTAATTAAATAGATTCGGAGATAGTTTTATTTTGAATCAATTGATATTTTAAAGTAATCTTATTATAATAAAATATTTTGTATAATTTTAGTAATTAAAAAATAAAAAAGAATTGTACAATTAATTTAAGTAACTTTTATCCTGAAAAAGTTACGATTTATTCTATTAATATTTGGAGTTTATGTTAATTAATATTCTTATGTAATTTTTATAATTGGTTATTTCATATGCTTTGGAAATAAAATTTAGTGATGGAAGTATTATATAATTTAATTTAAGTAATTTTATCATAAATAGACATTTTGTAAATTGAAATTAAAGTTTCGGTGATAGAAAAATAATAAAAAGTTATATCATTTAATTTGAATAATTAGTATTGAGTTTAAACTATATTTTATAAAAATGTGATTAATATGCTTATTTTATAATTTAAATTAAAAATAATTAATTCCACTTAGCAATATGTTGATAAATGATGTTCTTAAATATTTTAAGAGAGTATATTTGATTTTAAAATTACTCTTCCTTCCAATTTTATCAAAATATCTATTCATATCTATCCATATTCTTTTATAAAATCTTAATTTTAATCTTAATATCACAAATTCCTATTTCATATACTAAATCCCTAATTGCTACCTAAATCCCTAAACGTACATACATACAGAAGGAAAGGAGGGGGGAAATAGAGGAGAGAAGGGGGAGCTCGAAGGGGGAAGAAGAGAGATCGAGAGGGGGAGATGGAGAGCTCGGGAGTCGGGGAGTAAAGGAAAAGGAGGAAGACACTGGGATGATCAAGAAGGCCTCGACTTTGTCATCCTCGTGCATCCGTCGTTGCTACCATCATCAATCAGAGCTGCTGCGCATGGAGAGAAGGGGAGACGACGCCGCTGGTTCTGTTTGGGATCGTCGCTGCCATTCAAGTCACTACAAGAGGAGAATACCTCTGCTGTCATTAACACAAAAGGGGGAGGAGCCCGTCCTTGCTGCTTTTGCCGCTGTCAAGGGGAAAGGAAGTGAGAGTGCCGTTGAACGAAACGCGAGAAGGGAGAAGACCTGTGTTCTTTCCTTGTTGTCGATGCCAAAACCGGGACAGATTCACCGGTAACCCCGCTTCTTCCTTCGTTGATTCTGTCCCACTTCTATTTTGTTCCGCTGTTCCGACCTCGTTGGTGTCCCTACTGTCCTAACTGACCGAATTGATGCTGTGGCCACTAGGACAATGCTCTGGTCTCTGGTTCCTGTTATTCTGAGCACCAAAGCTGTTGCTCCATTCCTGTCTTTCCTTGGTACGGTTGGTTCTGTTCTACAAACATTTTTCTGGTTATTACTCCTTTGATAATCTGTTCTGTTTTGCCCTTGCACTTGCTACAGCCATTATTAATTTTCCCCCCAAAGTTGCTGTTGCTGCTATTAGAGCTGTGGTTGATGCTGTTATCCTCGCGTTAGAACATGGAGGGTTGCTGCATTTCCGATTTTGTGTGGTTAATGCGACATCGAGGTAGGGGGTTTAAAATGATTTCAATTTAAGAATGCCTACAAGGTTTATTGAGTAATCTGCAAATAGTCTTAATTGTTGCGAGTGATTAATTGATGATATGAATGCTAAATTGTGTTTGTGAAGTGTAATTGGAATTATTGATAGTGATATTGATTGGTTGTGTGGATGTTGAATTGTGGCTGTGAATTTATTGAAATTGAGGATTTTTGTGGAATTGATTGATCATGGGTGGAATATGAAATGTTGAAGAGTGATTGATGAAAATTCTGAATTTTGATGGATTATGTTGGAATTGTTGCTGTTGAGCTGGTTTTATAATTATTCTATCGGTGATGGATTTAGTTGATGATTGACTGGAATTGGGTTTAGAGAATGTTTAAAGGATTGAATTTGAGATGTTGAATTGCTTGCTGAACAAGCTGAGCTTTGAAATTAAACGGCAACTTTGAAAGTGAATCAGTGACTCTATAGTGACTGAAATGATAAGAATTTAAGTGTTAAGTAAATTATATTAAGCATAATTGTGAAAACTCAATTTTTAAGGTTTCATATCAACTAGAGACTTAGTTATGATTTTTCAAAGTTGAACTCTAAAATCTGATTTTCTGCATAATTTTAAACGAAGTCAGAAACTTTGACAAAGCTATAACTACTTACGTAATGATCGGAATTGCATGAAACTAAGCCTGGGTTAAACTTGGGGATATAAGGAACTAAACTGGTAAATTTGAGACTTTTCATTAAGTTTATGATTTATGATGAATTTTTGAATTGGGGATGTCAAATCTGGTTTTTACTGCAGAACATTTAACACAGCAGCAACTTGATTCCTTTATTAGAAATTCTGCATTTTGAATTTTGAAATGGAACCAATTTTAAATGAAACTTTGGTCCTAATACTTTAATTTCATAAAAATTTAGAATTGTTAGAGTTGTGGTTTTAAAGATTTGGATTTTCAAAGAAAGATGTATTATGCAGTAAAAGTCAAGCTTTGTTTTTCTAAGTCAGTAACTTTGAGGTTTTATAATTTTTAAATCTGGAACGATATTGAGATGCAACCAATTGGAAGTGAAAATTAAGTATGTTTAGCATATGTGACTTAAATTTCAGGGCTATCAATGTTTTAATGAGTAAGTTATGGGACTTGGAAGAAGATAAGTTCATTAAGTTTTAAAACAGAATTCTGCAGAAAATTAGTCAGCTTCTAGGTTATATAACTTCTTCATCAAAAATGATATTGACCTGAAACCAATTGGAAAAGAAACTTGGATGAGCGAAGTTGAACTGTATTAATTTTCAAAGTCATTGGATTTAACTTGGATTTTATATTGAATTTTGAATGTCACATGCTGCTGCTGTTTTTCTGGTTTTACGCGCTGCAGAGCAGTCTCGGTTTTTCCTTTATTCCTAAGGCTAGAGAAACCAGAAAATTATGATCTTTGGTTTGTTAGAAAGCTTATTTCAAGATGAACGCCTGGACATAAAATTTGCGCAATTCCGAGTTTATTTGCTATGTTAAAAACAGAAAAGAAGATAGAGTGTTGAGGATGTCCTAGTGACAGTTATGAGTTTATAAAACTAAAGATGAACCTTAGTGCTATATGGCTGATTCAATGTGGAATTTTGCTTGATTCTGAGTTGACGTGATGCTGGAAAGGTTGAAAAGAGTAAAGTGAATTGTTTGGTTTGAACCCGTAAGGGTGGTTAAGTCCTATTTTCAGAAGAGATTATGTCCGAATTTTTATAAAAGTATAAGGACTTAATCAAAATAAATATTTAAGGCTTATTTAATGATAGAAACTTCAATGATTCTTTTAAGAAGAGATTATTTGGTATACGAGATTGTTGAGTATTCAGAGAAAGTAAAGAGATACAGAGAAAAGAGAAACCAGAACAGAGTAAAGAGAAATAAAGAAAGAGTAATATAATAAAGAGATATTTATATATATTTTAGTTGCTTGATGCAACCCAGAGCTATATTTATATATATTAGTTGCTTGATGCAACCCAGAGCTATATTTAATATATATTAGTTGCTTAATGCAACCCAGAGCTTCTGTAGGGAAATTAAGTTACCTACAGCCATTTTCCGCTTCCCCAGAGCAGAGCAGAGTATATATATATTTTCCTGCAGTAAGCAGAGGCTGTCTCAAATGAGCGGCTATTATCATATGCGCATTTATTTAGGAACGGAAAATCGTATTCGGGAAATCGGGATTACTCGTGACCGGATAAATGTCGGGATTGCGGGCAGCCAACCGACACATGAGCTCATGGCCTGTACTAGGACTAGACATTCATCATATGCATCTATGTGACATTGTTTGGCTGTGTATATTGTAATTGGTTTGCCTAAATGAATAATCCTGTTTAACTGCTACTTGCTATACTTGATATAAATGCTCTTGATTGTGTTTGAACCTCATTACCTGTGTTTGTAACTGATTGTTTGGATTGTAGTGATTGGATGTTGATTGAGTTGTTTGGGCCTGAGGCCGTGACTGGTATGTTTGAGGTCTAGTTTTGTATAAAGTATCTGACTGGTTCAGCATAGACTTAATGAACCTATGCTTGGAGCAGGATGATCATTTATACCGCGTAGGTAACTTCTTTTATGTTAAGGTCTAGTAAAGTATGAAAAATCAAACTGGTTCAGCATAGACTTAATGAACCTATGCTTGGAAGAGGTTGGTCATTCATACAGTCTAGGAAACTTTTACGAGTTTTATAAAGAAAATGTGGGTCTAGGATTTTAAATAATTAACTAATGCTTTTAAAAGAGGTTAATTTTCTTTTAGATGTCTTTGGATGAAATTAACTATTTGCGCTTTATTCTTTACTTTAACGGCATTCTCGACCTCTACTGAGAACATGTGGTTTGGTTCTCACCCCCAAATTTTCCACCCATTCAGTGACACAGGTTTGAAGACGCAATTTGAAGCTGCGAGCGATTAGTAGGTTTTCTTTATTGTTTTAATTGATCTGGTAGAGTCCCCTCGCTGATTGTCCCTTGAGATTTTATTTCATATAGAGGGGTAGGTTTGGTATATTGTATTTGAGTTTTATTTGGTTTCTTTTGTACAAGAATTATTATCAATAATATTTATGTGATTATTGTTTGTTGGAGACCTTTGATATATGTCTTTAAATAACAAAAACAAAATTTTCTGGAATTTTCTAAAAACTAAAACGCGAACTCGATACAAAGGCTTGATAATTAAGTTGTTAATACTAGAGAAGATTACGTAATGTTCTTTCTAGTGGAAATACCCTGACTTAAGCAAGGTATTTTGCTGGAAGGGATGTTACACCCTCCAATCCTTCTTATGACTAAAGATCTCTTTCATGAACTTAGCATAAGAAGGTATTTGCTCAAGTGCCTCTACAAACGGAATCTTTATTTCAAGAGTCCTGAGATAGTCTGCAAAGCGGGCAAATTGCTTATCCTGTTCCGCTTGGCGGAGTTTCTGAGGATAAGGCATTTTGGCTTTGTATTCCTCAACCTTAGTTGCTGCAGGCTTATTGCCTACAGATGTAGGTTGAGAAGCCTTTTTAGAAGGGTTATTATCAGCACTTGTTTGTGTCTGATCCCCCACTGGCATTTGAATGCCAGGGGTGGAAGCTAGAGTGGCGTTAGACGCCAACTCCTCACCTGTTTCTCGCGTCTGAACGCCAGAACCATGCTTCCTTTGGGCGTTCAATGCCAATTCCTTGCTTGTTTCTGGCGTTGAACGCCAGGACTGAACATGGTTTGGGCGTTCAGTGCCAGCTTCCCACCCATTTTCTGGCATTTGAACGCCAGAATTATTCCCCTCTGATCTCTTAATGTCCTCAGAAGGATTTTGGGTAGTTTGGTCATTTCTTGGCTTCCTGCTATCTTGAAGTGATGTTTTTAATGTTTTCCCACTTCTTAATTGAACTGCTTGGCATTCTTCTATTATTTGTTTTGATAGCTGTTGTTCTGTTTGCTTCAACTGTACTTCCATATTCATATTAGCCATTCTTGTTTCTTGTAATATCTCCTTGAATTTGGCTAACTGTTTTGTTAGAAAGTCTAATTGCTGATTAAATTCCGTAGCTTGTTCTGTAGGACTGAGTTCAGCAGTCACTGTTTTAGCTTCTTCTTTCATCGAAGATTCACTGCTTAGGTACAGATGCTGATTTCTGGCAACTGTATCAATAAGCTCTTGAGCTTATTCAATTATTTTTCTCATATGTATAGATCCACCAACTGAGTGGTCTAGAGAAATCTGAGCTCTCTCTATAAGCCCATAATAGAAGATGTCTAGCTGCACCCACTCTGAAAATATTTCAGAGGGACATTTTCATAGCATCTCTCTGTTTCTCTCCCAAGAATCATAAAGAGATTCATTATCTCCTTGTGTGAAGCCTTGGATGCTCAGCCTTAGCTGTGTCATCCGTTTTGGAGGAAAATAGTGATTCAGGAATTTTTCTGATAGCTGTTTCCATGTCTTTATGCTGTCCTTAGGTTGGTTATTTAACCACCTCTTAGCTTGACCTTTTACAGCAAATGGAAACAGTAATAATCTGTAGACATCCTGATCTACTTCCTTATCATGTACTGTGACAGTAATTTGTAAAAGTTGTACCAGAAACTCTATAGGTTCTTCCTGTGGAAGACCGGAATATTGACAACTTTGCTGCACCATGATGATGAGCTGAGGATTCAGCTCAAAACTACTGACTCCGATGGAGGGTATACATATGAAGCAGTATTGGGGTTAGCATATGACCCCAGAGTCCTTCTGGACTGTTCATTTCCACTTAGTTCCATGATGGAGCAAGGGAGATGATATGGATGTTGATATTATTTATTTTATTAAATCTAAAAATTTATTTTCAAAATAATAAAATAAAATAAAATAAAATAAAAATGAAATAAAAATAAGAAAATTTGAAAATGTTTGTGAAGATTTTCAAAAAAAAAATTGAGGAGAGAGAAAAAGTGGTTAGGATATTTTTGAAAGAGATAATAAAATATATTATTATTATTATTATTATTATTATTATTATTATTATTATTATTATTATTATTATTATTATTTAAAAAAAATCTTAGGAGGATAAGATTTGAAAAATTTTGAAATTGAAATCTGAATTTTTATAAAAAAATTTCGAAAAAGTTGCTTAAAAATAGTTAGAAAAGATAATTTTTTTTTGAATTTTGAATTTTATGATGAAAGAGAAAAACACACAAAAGACACAAGACTTAAAAGTTTTAGATCTAATGCTCCTTATTTTCGAAAATTTTGGAGGGAAAACACCAAGGAACACCAAACTTAAAAATTTTAAGATCAAAACACAAGAAAGATTCAAGAACACCTTGAAGATTCACAAGAACACAAGAACAAAAGAAAGAACACCAAACTTAAAATTTTTAGAAAACTTTTCTTTAATTTTCGAAAATTATAAAAAGATTGACAAGAAAACACCAAACTTAAAGTTTGGCACGAGATTAAATCAAGAAAAATTATTTTTGAAAAAGATTTTAAAAAGAAGATACCCAATTACCAAGAACATAGACCAACGCTCTAGCCAATTGTGCAGTAAATGTAACACTTGTTTTGAATAGGTATATTCCTTTTGGAAGACTAATGCTTTGGAAAAGCACAAGCGAAACAAGAAAAGACACAAAACAAGAAAAATTAAAGATCAACAAGAAAAATCAACAAGAACAACTTGAAGATCAAAGAGCACAAATTCGAAAAATTAAAGGGAAAATATAAAATATGTAATTGACACCAAACTTAGAACAAGACACTAAACTCACGAAAAATTAAAAATTTGATAAAGAAAAAATAATATTTTTGAAAAATTTTTGAAAAGGGAATAAAGGACTCAGAATTTAATGACTTTATAGCAACAAAAATAAATTATTCCTAATCTAAGCAATAAAATAAACCTTTAGTTGTTCAAACTCGAACAATCCCCGGCAACGGCGCCAAAAACTTGGTGCACGAAATTTTAATCCCAATATAAAAATCAAGATTTCTTATGATTTCGTACCACTAACCAGCAAGTGCACTGGGTTGTCCAAGTAATACCTTACGTGAGTAAGGGTCGATCCCACGGAGATTGTTGGTTTGAAGCAAGCTATGTTTATTTTATTATTCTTAGTCAGGATATCAATTATAATTATCAGTTTGAATTATTAGAAAAATAAAAAAGCGTGAAATAAATAATTGTTACTTTAATAATGGAGAATATGTTGGAGTTTTGGAGATGCTTTGTCTGCTTTATTTCAGCTTTTCTCTTGTAATCCTCTTCCCACACGCAAGGCTCCTTCCATGGCAAGCTATATGTAGGGTGTCACTGTTGTCAATGGCTACTTCTCATCCTCTCAGTGAAAATGGTCCAAATGCTCTATCACAGCACGGCTAATCAGCTGTTGGTTCTTGATCATGTCGGAATAGAATCCATTGATTCTTTTGCGTTTGTCATCACGCCCAACACTCACGAGTTTGAAGCTCGTCACAGTCATCCAATCCCAGAATCCTACTCAGAATACCACAGACAAGGTTTAGACCTTCCGGATTCTTATGAATGCCGCCATCAATTCCAACTTATACCACGAAGATTCTGATTAAGGAATCTAAGAGATACTCATTCAATCTGATGTAGAACGGAGGTGGTTGTCAGGCACACATTCATGGATTGAGGAAGGTGATGAGTGTCACGGATCATCACCTTCTTCATAGTTAAGCGCGAATGAACATCTTAGATAAGAACAAGCGTGTTTGAATGGAAAACAGAAGTAATTGCATTAATTCATCGAGACGCTGCAGAGCTCCTCACCTCCAACAATGGAGTTTAGAGACTCATGCCATCAAAGAGTATAAAATTCAAATCTAAAAATGTCATGAGATACCAAATAAGTCTCTAAAAGTTGTTTAAATATTAAACTAGTAACCTAGGTTTATAGAGAATGAGTAAACTAAGATAATTGGGGCAGAGATCCACTTCTGGGGCCCACTTCGTGTGTGCTAGGGCTGAGACTTAAGCCTCTCACGTGCTTTGGCTATTTCTGGAGTTGAACGCCAGGTTGTAACATGTTTTGGGCGTTGAACTCCAACTTGTAACCTGTTTCTGGCGCTGGATGCCAGACTGCAACATGGAACTGGCGTTGAATGCCAGTTTACGTCGTCTATCTTCGCGCAAAGTATGAACTATTATATATTGCTGAAAAGCCCTGGATGTCTACTTTCCAATCCAATTGATAGCGCATCAATTGGACTCCTGAAGCTCCAAAAAATTCATTCCGAGTGCAGGGAGGTCAGGATCCAACAACATCAGCAGTCCTTTTTCAGCCTAACTCAGATTTTTGCTCAGCTCCCTCAATTTCAACCAGAAAATACCTGAAATCACAGAAAAACACACAAACTCATAGTAAAGTCCACAAATATGATTTTTGCCTAAGAACTAATAGAATTATATTAAAAACTAATTAAAACATGCTAAAATCTACATGAAAATACCCCCAAAAAGCGTATAAAATATCCGCTCATCAATCATTCATCAGGAGGCTCTCTAAACAAGAAGAAAACCATTGAAAAAGCCATAGATGTCATTGAAACAGTTGCTGAGAATGATTACTTCTATGCCTCCGAAAGAAGTAACACCAGAGGAGGAATGGAGCTGAACCACATGGATGCATTGTTAGCTCAAAATAAGATGATCACCAAGCAGCTAGCAGATCTTACCAAGAAGGTGGAGGAAAACCAAGTTGCAGCAGCCATCACTTCATCGTCAGCTCAAGAAGGAGCGAACATAGGAGAAGAAGGTGATTGGGAGCAAGCCAACTATGTTAGAAACACACCTAGACAAGTCCATAATCCATACTCCAAAACTTACAACTCTGGATGGAGAAATCACCCCAACTTTGGATGGGGAACCAACAAGACCAAGGGCAAGATCAGAGACGCCACAACCTCAATTCCAACAACAATGCAACTCATCAACACACCTCACAGAGATCCTACCAACATCCATCTAACCACCCTTCTCAACCACCTAATCTCAACCCATCATCAATAACCGAGGAGAAATTATCAAAGATTGAGGCTCTACTTGAAAATCTATGCAAGGAAATTCAAGATAGTAAAGCTTTCCGGGAAGAAGTGCAATCCAACATGCAGAATCAAGATGCTGCCATCAAGAAACTGGAACACAGATTGAATTCTTATTCAAGCAAGCCCCTGGACACAACAATTGCAGTAATATTAACTCAATATCAATGGAGGAATGTCAAGCCATCACCCTCAGAAGTGGGAAGGAATTGAAGGAGACCCACAAGAAACCACCAGAGAAGAAATTGGATGAAGAAAACAAGGGACATGAGGAAGCTCAAACCTCAACCCCTAAGTCACATCAAGAAGGAGAAGCACTCAAACCATGCCTCTTAAAGGCTCTATACCCCCAGCAACTGCAATTAAAGAAGAGGGGAGAGGACAACCAATTCTCAAGATTCTTGGAAATCTTCAAGAAACTACAAATAAACATACCTTTTGCTGAAGCAATAGAGCAAATGCCACTCTATGCCAAGTTGTTGACGGAATTGATGACCAAAAAGAGAAGCTGGAAGAACAATGAGACTGTAGTACTCACGGAAGAATGCAGCGCCATCATCCAACACAAATTGCCCCAGAAATTGAAGGATCTTGGGAGTTTCCAAATCCCTTGTATCATTGGGGAAATCACTGTGGAAAAGGCTTTATGTGATCTAGGAGCCAGCATAAATCTAATGTCTCTAGCAATGATGAAAAAAATAAAGATTGAGGAAGCCAAACCAACAAGAATGGCCCTGCAACTAGCAGACAGATCATTCAAATTTCCCCATGGGATAGTAGAAGATTTGTTGGTAAAGATGGGAGACTTCATCTTTCCAGCAGATTTCGTGGTATTAGATATGGAGGAAGGAGCTAAGACTTCCATCATCCTGGGAAGGCCATTTTTAGCCACTGCCAGAGCCATTATTGATGTCCAAAAGGGTGAACTTTTCCTTAGATTACACGAGGAGAAAATGACATTCAATGTGTTTAAGGCCATGAGTTACCCACACAACTCATTGGGAGAATGTATGAGGTTGGACTCCGTAGAAGCCTTGGTACAAGAAACTCTTGAAGAAGAACTTGAAGCATCAACAGAAGAAGAATTAGCAGCAAGCGGAGAAGCTGCAGTCGCTGAAATACATGTTCAAGGCATGCTAGAAGAAAAGGATGAAAGAAAAGAAGTGCCCAAACTGGAACTTAAAGCACTGCCAACCACTCTCAAGTATGCATACTTGGGAGAAAATAAAAGTTATCCAGTGATCATAAATTCAGCCCTCATCCAAGAACAAGAGGAAGAGTTGCTTCAAGTCTTACAAAAGCATAAGGATGCCATTGGATGGACACTTGCTGACTTGAAAGGAATCAGTTCAGCCATATGCATGCATAAGATACTCCTGGAAGAAGGTGCCAAACCTTCCATTCAGCCCCAAAGAAGGTTAAATACAGCAATGAAGGAAGTAGTGCAGAAAGAAGTTATGAAGTTGTGGCAGGGAGGAGTAATCTATCCAATTTCAGATAGCCAATGGGTCAGTCCAGTTCAAGTGGTTCCCAAGAAGGGAGGAATCACTGTGGTGCCCAACGAAAGGAATGAGCTAATCCCTACAAGAACCATCACAGGCTGGAGAATGTGTATTGACTACAGGAAGCTCAATGAAGCCACAAGAAAAGATCATTTCCCACTTCCCTTCATGGATCAAATATTGGAAAGACTTGCGAGAAATGCATATTATTGTTTTCTAGATGGTTATTCAGGATATAACCAAATAGTGGTTGATCCAAGAGACCAAGAGAAAACATCATTCACCTGCCTATATGGAGTGTTTGCCTACAGGCGCATGCCATTTGGGCTATGTAATGCACCCGCAACTTTTCAACGCTGCATGCTCTCCATCTTTTCAGATATGATAGAGAAGTTCATTGAAGTTTTCATGGATGACTTCTCAGTATTTGGAGATTCCTTCCCTAATTGCCTAAACCATCTTGCCTTGGTATTGAAAAGATGTCAAGAAACCAATTTATTTTTGAACTGGGAAAAATGTCATTTCATGGTGACAGAGGGAATAGTTCTTGGCCATAAAGTTTCTAATCAAGGCATTGAGGTAAACATAGCTAAGGTGGAGCTAATTAAAAAGTTACCTCCACCAAGTGATGTCAAGGCAATTAGGAGCTTTTTGGGACATGCTGGCTTCTACAGAAGGTTTATTAAAGATTTTTCAAAGTTAGCCAAGCCCTTAAGCAATCTCCTGATGTCTGATACACCATTTATTTTTTATGAGAAATGCATGCTAGCATTTAAAAACTTGAAAAAGAGGCTATCCTCATCTCCTATCATCACCCCACCTGATTGGAATTTACCATTCAAACTGATGTGTGATGCATCTGATTTCGCAGTTGGGGCAGTGTTAGGACAGAGGAAAGAAAATTTGGTGCATGCCATATACTATGCCAGCAAGGTCCTTAATGATATTCAAAGGAATTATACCACTACCGAAAAGGAGTTGCTGGCAATAGTTTTTGCATTTGACAAATTTAGATCATATCTTATTGGCTCTAAAGTTATTGTTTTCACTGATCACACAGCACTCAAATATCTATTTGCCAAACAAGAGTCAAAACCAAGACTAATAAGATGGATCTTATTGTTGCAGGAGTTCAACATTGAAATTAGAGACAAAAAGAGTGTGGGGAACAAAGTGGCAGACCATCTATCTAGAATCCCTTGTGAGAAGGATGATGCCCATGATACAAGTGTAAATGAATTCTTCCCAGACGAGCAGCTAATGATGATTCATAAAGCACCTTGGTTTGCGGATATTGCCAATTTTAAAGCAGCCGGTGACTTACCCCCTGGAATTAACAAATATCAAAGAAGGAAACTCATCAATGATGCCAAGTATTTCATTTGGGATGAACCCTATCTCTTTAAGAAATGCTCAGATGGAATCCTTAGGAGGTGCATCTTAGAAGAAGAAGGACGAAGGGTCTTGTGGAGTTGCCATAGTGCTAGTTATGGAGGTCACTTTGGAGGAGAAAGAACTGCCGCAAAGGTACTGCAATGTGGGTTCTTATGGCCCACTATCTTCAAAGATGCTAAGGAATTAGTGAGAAGCTGCAACGAATGCCAAAGGGCTGGCAACCTGCCCAAGAGAAATGAGATGCCACAGCAATACATTCTAGAACTTGAACTGTTTGATGTATGGGGAATCGATTTCATGGGACCATTCCCACCCTCATATTCAAACAAGTTTATCTTGGAGGCAGCAGACTATGTATCTAAGTGGGTGGAGGCAGTGGCGACCCCAACTAATGATAACAAGGTAGTCATAAACTTTCTTCGAAGGAATATCTTTACCAGGTTTGGAGTCCCACGAGCCCTCATCAGTGACGGAGGGAGCCATTTCTGCAATAGACCATTAGAAGCCCTACTCCTGCGATATGGGGTGAAGCATAAGGTTGCCACACCTTATCATCCCCAAACAAGTGGGCAAACAGAGATATCTAACCGAGAGTTGAAGAGGATTCTGGATAAGACTGTGGGGATATCAAGAAAGGACTGGGCGAAGAAGCTAGATGATGCTCTTTCAGCATACAGGACAGCCCTCAAAACACTAATTGGGATGTCCCCATATCAACTGGTGTATGGTAAGGCCTGTCCCTTGCCATTAGAGCTGGAGCACAAGGCCTCCTAGGCCCTTAAAATACTAAACCTAGATAGCACTGCTGCTGGTGAAAAAAGGGTCCTGCAGCTTCAAGAATTGGAAGAATTTAGATCTCAAGCCTATGAAAATACCAAGATCTATAAGGAAAAAGCAAAAAGGAGACATGATCTCAACTTGGTACCCAGAAGTTTTGAAGAAGGGCAACATGTGCTTCTCTACAACTCTAGAATGAAACTCTTTCCTGGGAAACTCAAATCAAGATGGTCGGGACCCTTTCTAGTCACAAAAGTCTCACCCTATGGACACATAGAAATAATGGAAGAAGGCTCAAAGAAAAGATTCACTGTGAATGGACAAAGACTCAAACACTACTTGGGCAGCATGGGGGAGACCCCCAAACAGAAGTATAACCTCAACTAAAGAAAGAATCATCGAGCTAGCGACTCTAAAAAAAAGTGCTTTGTTGGGAGGCGACCCAACCTGAGGTAATTCTCTTTTCATAAGTCTTTCAATAAAAATTTCAAGTGGATTCTCTATAGTGTGAGGAGCTAAGTTTGGTGTTACACACCAAAAACAATTCAAAGGTGAATATAGGGCTCTAAGTTTGGTGTTCCACCAAAACTCCAGCTGAAGAGTGCATTGCAACCCTTAGTGATGAAGCATCCCTCTAGTAATTAGAGAACTTACTTGACAGAGGCTTAACCTCTAAAACATAGATTATCTTTTCAGCTCATAGTTGTTTCTTAATAAAAAGCACACAAGGTTCTTACATGCATCCAATTTGTCAAGTAAGCAAAGAACTAAGTTTGGTGTTCACACACTAAGTTAAGTTCTAAAGCTCACAAGCACACATGCATGTTAACCCTTTTCCAAGTGCTTGGAGAACAAGCAACTTTCAATAGTGTTGCAGGAATTCAATCAATCTCAGGGAATGAGCATACCCCATCATTTAAGGAAACAGACAGGGATACAAATGCTAGGACAAGAATACCAAGGAAGACATCATGAGGTTGTTTTAAACCATCTCGAAATGCAGAACTCTAAGTGAAAAATGATTGAATAGAACCTGCATCTTTTACTTGTTCCTCTTTATTCACATCCAAGTGTGCTAGCTTAATGTCTTGAGTGTTCACTTTCACCTTTCTTACTTACTTGTATGCTTGTTCTTTATGTTAATCAAAAAGAAAATGTTATGAAAAGAACAAGAGTGGGGTTATTTTGTGAAGTGCATTCTGAATGTTTGTGGTAGGATAATTAGTAAGTTAAGTTGGTTCACCAAATAAGGAAAGAAAGCAACTATCTATCCTAAGTAAGAAAAGAGAAAGAGCAATAAAAGTGAAAAAGAAAGAAACACAATAAGAAACAATGCTAGGAACCAAGGGTTTCAAAATTGAGGCATGTGTCTGTGGTGTTTGTGTACAAGGGATATACTTGGATGAATAAGCTCTTAGGGGTGCCTTATCACTTGGTAAGTTGGATTAACTAATCTGGGATTATCAGCTGAAAGTCCACTATCAAGAGTAACATTTGCTACAGAACATTTAGTAACCCAAAGAGGTGCTGGACACCAAGGTCTCAAGAAAGGAAAAATAACAAACCATGTACCTGTGGTGTGTATGTATGAGGGAAAGAGACTTGAGGAAGTAAGTCCTTAGGGGTGTCTTAACACCTAGCACCTTAAATCAACTGGTTTGGGAGTGTTGGCTGAAAGCTTATCATAAAGAGTCGTCCTCTTACAAAAGCACCTAGCAAAAAGAAAAATATTCTTTGAAAAAGAAGGAAGGATCAATAAGAAAGAAGTCTCAAAGGATGCAATCAAGAAAGTGACCAAGGAGTTGATAAAGGCTTGAAACCTAAAGAGGAGGAACCTAAATTGCTATGCATGAAACCCCATAAACCAGGAATTCTACTTCTATTTTATCTTCTTGTTCTTTCATTTCATTCTTCTTATGCTTCAGTACTTGCTTAGGGACAAGCAAGCTTTAAGTTTGGTGTTGTGATGCCAGGGAATCTAAGCCAGTTTCACTGACCTTTTCTTTACTGTTTTAGGGTAGTTTCATGCATTTTCTTAGTGAATAAGGTAAGTTTTGGATAAAATTACACTTACACCTTGATTCAAGCAACTATTGTGAACTTTGCATGAATTCATGAGAATTTTGCTAGAATTGCATGATAAATTGATGATGCATAATCTCATGACTTTGGCTAGAGCTTTTATGCACTTTAATTGCTTGATTTCAGGGCAAAGGAAGCAAGGAAGAACCACGTTAGTATTCACGTTAACCTAGTTAACGTAAACACTAACGTGGGATGGTAAAAAGCTTGCAACGTTACTAAGAAAAGTGATCACCAATAACGCATGTGAAGCCATCCATAGCTCACGTTACTTGCCACGTTAACTAAGTTAACGTGGTAGTTAACATAGAAGCAAAAGAGAACTCCAACGTTAAGAGAAAATGTGAACACCAATAACGATTTTCTCCAACGTTAATGGTAAAAGTGAACACCACTAACGTTGGAAAACTTGGCAATGATCCACATTAAAAGTCGTGTTAACTTAGTTAACGTGAACTCTAACGTGGAAGAGGAAAACAAAAGTCAACGTTAGTGACACTCACTTTTGTCACTAACTGATGCCAGGGCATCTAGGCCAGTTTCACTGACCTTTTCTTTACTGTTTTAGGGGAGTTTCATGCATTTTCTTAGTAAATAAGGCAAGTTTTGGGTGAAAATACACTTACACATTGATTCAAGCAACTATTGTGAATTTTGCATGATTTCATGAGATTTTTGCTAGAATTGCATGATAACTTGATGATGCATAATCTCATGACTTTGGCTAGAGCTTCGATGCACTTTAATTGCTTGATTTCAGGACAAATGAAGCATGGAAGAACCACGTTAGCATTCACGTTAACTTAGTTAACGAGAACACTAACGTGGAATGGCAAGGAGCTTGCAATGTTAATGAGAAAAGTGATCACCAATAACGCCTACGAAGCCATCCATAGCTCATGTTAATAGCCACGTTAACTAAGTTAACGTGGTAGTTAACGTAAAAGAAAAAGGGGAACTCCACGTTAACGAGAAAAGTGAACACCACTAACGTTGGAAAACTAGGCAATGCCCCACGTTAAGAGTCACATTAACTTAGTTAACGTGAACTCAAACGTGGAAGAGGAGCAACAACGCCAACATTAGTGACACTCACTTTTGTCACTAACGTTGGATCATTAGCATTGCCTACGTTAATTCTCACGTTAAGATTGTTAACGTGAAAGTTAACGTGGAGTTGAATTCAAAGAACCAACGTTAGTGACACTCAATTTTGTCACTAACGTTGGGAGATGACTTCATTTACTACGTTAAGAGCCACGTTAACTTAGTTAACGCGAGTCCTAACGTAGTAACTTTAGGCAGTTGGAGCATTAGTGACAAAGGTGAGTGTCACTAAGGCTCTCGAAGGTGAAGAACACCCACCTTAAGAGCCACGTTAGCTAAGCTAACGTGAGACTTAACGTAGGGGCAAGAGGCAAGCCAACGTTAATGGGAAAAGTGAGTCCCATTAACGTTTGCGAAAAGGGGCACAAGCCAACGTTAAAGGGAAAAGTAAGTCCCATTAACGTTGGCCAAGGATTGAATAGGAGACGTTAGTAGTCACGTTAAGACTACTAACGTTGGAGTTAACGTGGGTATATAAGGGTGGAACGTTAGTGGAAAAAATGAATGCCACTAACATTCTCGCACCCAAAAATGTGACTCAACGTTAATCTCACTAAATGCCCAAGCCTAACTCATATTTCTCTGCAAGCTGGGCCCACTAAAGATGAGAACTGCTTCAACTCAAGGTCCAGAGCCAACATCCAAGACTTGAAGAACTCACTAGAAGATCATGAGGAGTAGTATATATAGGAGTAGTTTTGAACTAGAGAGGAGCTTGGCACTTCTGGGCACTACTCTCTATAGATTTACTTTTTCTGCACTTTAGCATGGATTCTTCTTTTCTGCTATTTTTCATTTCTAGAGCTATGATCAACTAAACCCCTTTCATTGGGTTAGGGAGCTCTGTTGTAATTTGATGGATCAATTATAATTTTCATTCTTCTTCGTCTTTCTTTTCTCTTGATCTTACTAGAAAGCTTTCAATCTTAATTCAATTGGTTAGTTGTCTTGGAAAAGAAACTCTCCATAATTGGATCTCCTTTGAGCCTTGGAAAAGGGTGAGGAGATCATGCTAGAAATGCTTTCTCATGTTGGACCAAACTGGGGTTTGGATGGATATTGTGACATGTAATCCTACCAACACTTTGATTTGGGAATACATGTGGTATAATCAGTGACCACACTTCATCTCTTCCCATGAGCAATTAAATCAAGGAATTGGGCAATTGTTCAAGCTTAGAGAGATTGGATTACCAAGGAATTGGGATCCAATCACTTAAGATTGCCAAGGAGATCAATGAATACATTGATTGAGGAAGAGATGAGAATGAACTTGATCCGCAGAATGCAACATCTCCTGAACCCAATGATTTCCCCATATCTTATCTTACCCATTCTTTACTTTCTGCCATTTAATTTCATGCTTATTACCCCAACTCCCCATTTAAGATTCTGCACTTTAATTCCTGCTATTTACTTTCCAGTCATTTAATTTTCAGCAAATTCCAAATCCAATTTCTGCTCAGCTCAACTAGCACTTTCTTCTAACTAAAATTGCTTGACCAATCAATCCCTGTGGGATTCGACCTCACTCTACTGTGAGTTTTATTTGACGACAATTCAGTATACTTGCCGAAGGAAAATTTGTTGAGAGACAAGTTTTCACGCATCTAGTTTATGGCACCGTTATCGGGGATTGATTTTGAATCAACAATGATTAAGTTTGAAGATCACTAGATTGAGCATTTTTCCTTTTTGTTTAGTTTATTCAGTCAATTTTTGTTAGTTGTTTTGATTTTTTCTTCACCCCTGCACCCCCTTAGTTTTGTTTCGTTCTTCATTTCTTTGTTTATTATAATTCTGCTCACTAACCCACTAACTGTTTGATAAATTGCATCACTCACACTAAGAATTACTCTAACAAAATTAGTTTCAGCATTTCATCTCCTGCTGTGCAATCTGTTGTATGACAAGGGAGAAGAGAAGGAGCTTCAACATCCTTTGATTCAGAACCTGAAAGAAACCTTTGGAGACGACGAAGGGAAACAAGAGGAAAAAGGATTATTGGTGCTGAGGAAGCAGAGGAAGAGTATTTTGAACCCAACATGGAAGAGAATTTGGAGAACAACCATGAAGTGGAGGCTCATAATCAAGGCCATGCCAACTGTGTTGGGCAAGAAAGGAGGGTCTTAGGAACCTATATCAATCCTAATCCTGGAAACTGTGGGAGCAGCATTCAGAAACCTACCATACATGCCAACAATTTCGAGCTAAAACCCCAGCTCATCACTTTGGTGCAAAATAATTGCTCATTTGGAGGAGGTGCTCAAGAAGACCCTAACCAACACTTGACCACCTTCTTGAGGATTTTTGACACGGTGAAGTCCAATGGAGTCCACCTCGATGTCTATAGGTTGCTGTTGTTCCCCTTTTCACTCAGGGACAAGGCATCCAAGTGGCTTGAATCCTTTCCAAAGGAGAGCTTGACTAATTGGGAAGAGGTAGTGAACAAGTTTTTGGCAAGGTTTTACCCCTCTCAAAGGATCAATAGGCTGAGAATTGAAGTGCAGACGTTTATATAGCAAGATGGAGAGACACTTTATGAAGCTTGGGAAAGGTTCAAGGATCTAACAAGGAGATGCCCACCAGAGATGTTTAATGAGTGGGTCCAACTTCACATCTTCTATGAAGGTCTTTCATATGAGTCAAAGAAGGCTGTGGATCATTCATCAGGAGGCTCTCTAAACAAGAAGAAAACCATTGAAGAAGCCATAGATGTCATTGAAACAATTGCTGAAAATGACTACTTCTATGCATCCGAAAGAAGTAACACCAGAGGAGTCATGGAGCTGAATCACATGGATGCCTTGCTAGCTTAAAACAAGATGATCACCAAGCAGCTAGCAGATCTTACCAAGAAGGTGGAGGAGAACCAAATTGCAGCAGCCATCACTTTATCACCAGCTCAAGAAGGAGCAAACATAGGAGAAGAAGGTGATTGGGAGCAAGCCAACTATGTTGGAAACTCACCTAGACAAAGCCTTGATCCATACTCCAAAACTTACAACTCTGGATGGAGAAATTACCCTAATTTTGGATGAGGAAATCAACAAGATCAAGGGCAAGATCAGTGACGCCACAACCTTAACTCCAACAACCATGCAATTCATCAAAACACCTCACAGAGACATTACCAACACCCATCTAACCAATCTTCACAACCACCTAATCTCAACTCCACATCAATCACCGAGGATAGGCTCTCAAAGATTGAAGCTTTACTTGAAAGCTTATGCAGAGAAGTTCAAGACAACAAGGTGTTTAAGGAAGAGGTACGAGCCAACATCAAAAACCAAGGAGAGAACATCAAGAGGTTGGAGTCCCAAGTAGGGTACCTATCTCAACAACTTCCCAAGTCCACTGATGGATTCCCCAGTGACACAGAGAAGAATCCAAGAGGAGAAACAAGGAAAGTAAGATGGGAAGAATGTAAAATGATAACCACAAGAGATGGAGAGAGTATGAATGGAGTAGAACACCTTCAAAACAATCACAAAGAAAGACAGGAGGAAGGAAGTTGTACAACTCAACCTACATCCAAAGAAGAGCTAAGGAAGAAGATGTGTTGAACCCATATGCACCTTTTCCCCACAGGCTTAAAGGTGGTGTAGCAGGGAGAATGTACTCAAGGTTCCTTGATATGTTTGCATCTCTTGATGTAAATATACCATTCATTAGAGCCCTCCAGCAAATGCCTTTCTACATTAAGTATATAAAGGAGCTACTAGCCAGAAAGAGTCCATTGAAAGGTGGACAAACCATAAAGATGAACAGGGACTGCAGTGCCCTCATTCAACCAGGGGCACCTACAAAGAAGGAGGATCCAGGGAGTTTCCACATCCCTTGTGCCATAGGAAAAACAATGATTGACAAAGGGCTTTGTGACTTGGGAGCAAGCATCAATGTAATGCTTCTCTCCCTCATGAAGAGGCTCCAAATCAATGAACTAACTCCCACTGATGTAATTATCAGATTGGATGACAAAACTCAAAGACGAGCAATAGGAGTGGTTGAAAATGTGCTGATAAATGTTGGGAGCTACTACCTTCCCACAGATTTTGTTGTTCTTGAAATGGATGAGAATCCTATCTACCCCATCGTTCTGGGAAGACCATTCCTAGCCACAGCCAGAGCACTCATAGACGTAGAGCGAGGAGAGCTGGTACTGAGGATACATGATGAGCAGCTCACCTTCAATGTCTTTAAACCCTCACAAGAATCAGATCATGATAACAGAGAGTTGATGGAGGAGCCAACCAAGGAAGCATTGATGCAAGAAACAAGCAGTGAAGTGGAAACAATACAAGTAGAAGCCTCATTGGTTGGAAAGCCATGTGCTCAGGAAGAACCACATCAAAAGGGGATCCAAAAGAAACCAGAACCACCAGAGCCATGCAAAGCTAGCAACAAAAATCCCTTAGAGGAAGAATTTGTAGAAAGCAAGATAGCACTAAGAGAAACAAGGAAGAAAGTACCCAGAAGATGGAGAAACAAGAAAATTCCTACAGAAGATTTCTCTCCAGGTGATGAAGTGATCTCTACACACTTCCCAACCATACCACCTCACCTTCCCACTATTCCATCTCAGTTGCCCCCAGTGTATACCATCAATAAAATCATGTCCTTAGAGCATATGGAGCTTATCAACAAAGCTAATGGACATAGGTTCACTGCAAGAGGAGAGGACTTCAAGCACTATCAGCCACCTTGACAAGAACCAAACGTCAAGCTAGTGACGCTAAAGAAGCGCTTCATGGGAGGCAACCCATGTTCTATAACTCTCTCTCTTAAATCTCTAATAATAGTACTAATACAAAGTTCATGAATTTTCAGATCAATTTTGACAACCAATATAAGACTCCTTTATATGCAAAGTATATTACATGATAAGTTTGGTGTTCAAAGCACACCAAGTGGGTTTGAACGCACTTTTTGAAAAAAAATAATTCATTCCCCAAACTTGTTGCACCATATGACCACAAACAAGTTTGGTGTACCAACGTTGCATGCATGGGCAGCTTAATGGTTGATTGATGTGTATTCGTGAATTCATGGAAAGAAATTAGCAAAAAAAAAAAGAGATTTTTGTTTAGTTAGTTCACCCCTTGAATTTTCCCACCAATTTTTCAATTAATTTTCACATTCTCTCTTTTTCGTGTATAGGGAATCAAAAAGGACATTGATGGTACTTGATAGGACAAATGAGGAAGAGGGGTTCGGCCACTACACCAAGGGAATTTCACACTTGTCCTCATAGAGAATGTCCTTGGAAGTGTTGCCATGCAACATTGGGAGTGGATGGCTTTGGAGACCGAACCAAGACCCTCATAAAAGAGGTGATCCTTGTGCTCATTCAATCTCAAAACCCCAACCGTCCACTATCAAACAACACCATCAATCCACATCCTTCAACAATTGCCATATCTCTATATAAACCCCTTCACACAACCTTTCCGTACACACCATATATCCTCATCTTTTTCACTTCTTTCTCTCGGCTATACGTACTTCACATACACCCTCCTAGTCCCTCCCAATTATTCATCCAATCACCTTCCTCCCGTCTCTCAAAACACATTCCTCTCTCAACCCAACCGGACTCCATCTTCAAACTCATAACCCTCACTATTTTTGAAGACCAATTCTCACTTATGGCATCATCAAGCTCCAAAAGGTAAAAGAGGAAGGAACCAATGGAGTAGCCTTCCTTCGATGCCGGGAGGTTCAAAACAGCCTTCCATGAGCTCGAGTTCGTGCGAATAAAGAACAAGAAGATACTGCCTGAATTAACCTTCCAGTTCGATGAAGATGAGTGCCCACAAATTCGGGAGAAGATCAAAAAAAGGGGTTGGCAAAAGCTCACTAACTCGGAAGCAAGAGTAAATACAAATCTCATCAGAGAATTTTATGCAAATGTGGTTAGAGAAGACAAGACCATGACCCCAACCTTCACAAGCTATGTAAGAGGGAAGGAGGTAGATTTCAGCCCAAATACTATAACTAGAGTTCTTCATCTGAAATCACCACAATTTGTTGAGCTCGGGTACCAAGAAAGAATGAACAATGGCCCGACAATGATGAACTGGAGGAAATTGTAGGTGATATATGCATTGTCGGGTCTGACTGGGAAAGGTATTCGGATAAGAGACCCCGTTTCATCAGGAGAGGAGACCTCATCCCAGAAGCCAAGGGATGGTTTGAGCTTGTGAGACGATCTATCCTTCCAGCTGCAAATAATTCTGAAGTTAACATTTCTCGAGCTACCATGGTACATTGCTTAATAAGAGGTGGAAGCATAAATGTGCATGAAATTATAGCTGAAGGAATCCAAGAATCAGCCGAGAAGAAGGATTCAGGTGCTAAACTTTGGTACCCCAGCACCATCCTTAGATTATGCATGAAGGCCAAGGTAGTTTTTGAAGACAGCAATCCAACTTGGATAGGTCTTGGGAGATTGCTCACACTCCAACGCATAACCCATGTGACTCCAGCTCAACAGCAGAAAAGACCCCATCTAAGAAAGAGAGCATTAGAAGAAGCACAAGAGGAAGAACCTATCTATGAAGAAACCCAACAAACAGAACAGCATCAAGAAGGGTATTATGACCCAACCAACATCAATTTGGGTCACATCCGAGGAGCCATTGATGATTTATCAAGAATATACATGGAAGGGCAAGAACAACAATTGCAACTTCAATCTCAGAGGATGGATCATCAAGAAGAAATGCTAACAAACTGGATGAACCAACAAAGGGAATGGCAGCAACAACTAATGGAGCAGCAACAAGAGCACTACTCTCAGCTCACTCAAGCCATCAGTCAGGTGTCTGAAAGGCAGGAAAGCCAAGATAAACGCCTCCAGGAACTCAATCAACAACAGATGAATCAAATGAAAGCATTCAATGAATTCAGCGTGCTCAACGAAGGAAGGCAACTGCATCGAGAAGAATTCAGCATCAACACTCAGGCAAGGTTAAACTATGTGACTGAGCATATGCATCACCTGCACCCAGACATCCCAAGTTATGAGGCAGAGCGCAAGAACTTAACTGAACAAGAAGAGGGGAAGGTGAAACAGCAAAAGAAAGCATTAAAGAAGAAGATGGAGGATGCCGGTTTCTAGAAAAAGTTGATGGGGAAGTGCAAGAGAAATGGAGACTCAAGTAATCAAGGAGAATCCCAAGGGAGCAGAAGAGAATGAGCATACCAACAAGTGAAAGGTGGTGAAGTTCCTCCTTAATTTACTTTCTTTTTCAAAGCTTTAAATAAGGAAAATCATGTATGAAATAGAACATGCTTCCATGGTAGTTTAGAATTTTTAATTATGCATTTAAGTTTCATTGCTTAGGTCTATGTTATTGAGCCTAATGTCTTGAATGTTCACTTTCATCTTCCTATCTTGTATGCTTGTCTCTCTAAGTTTATCTAAAAGAAAATGTTATGAGAAGAACAAGAGTGGAGTCATTTTGTGAAGTGCATTCTGAATGTTTGTGGTAGGTTGATTAGTAAGCTAAGTTGGTTCACCAAGAAAGGAAAGAAAGCAACTATCCATCCTAAGTTCTATGTTTGAGACACATTCTTTGAGGCTAGCTAAACATTAAGATCCCAGCAAGAAAAGAAAAAGAGCAATACAATTGAAAATAAGAAAAGGAATACAATAAGAAACAATGCTAGGCACCAAGGGTTTCAAAATTGAGGCATGTGTCTGTGGTGTTTATGTACAAGGGATATACTTCGATGAATAAGCTCTTAGGGGTGCCTTATCACTTGGTAACTTGGGTTAACTAATCCGGGATTATCAGCTGAAAGTCCACTATCAAGAGTAACCTTTGCTACAGAGCACTTAGTAACCCAAAGAGGTGCTGGACACCAAGGTCTCAAGAAAGAAAGAATAACAAACCATGTGCCTGTGGTGTGTATGTATGAGGGAAAGATACTTGAGGAAGTAAGTCCTTAGGGGTGTCTTAACACCTAGCACCCTAAAACCAACTGGTTTGGGAGTGTTGGCTGAAAGCTTATCATAAAAGGTCGCCCTCTTACAAAGCACTTAGCAAAAAGAAAAATAAACTTTGAAAATGAAGGAAGGATCACTAAGAAAGAAGCCTCCAGGGATGCAATCAAGAGAGTGACTAGGGATTTGATAAAGGCTTGAAACCTAAAGGGAAAGAACCTAAGTTGCTATGCATGAAACTCCATGAAACAGGAATGCCACTTCTATTTTACCTTCTTGTTCTTTCATTTCATTTTTCTTATGCTTCAGTACTTGCTTAGGGACAAGCAAGCTTTAAGTTTGGTGTTGTGATGCTAGGGCATCTAGGCCAGTTTCACTAACCTTTTCTTTACTGTTTTAGGATAGTTTCATGCATTTTCTTAGTGAATAAGGCAAGTTTTGGGTGAAAATACACTTACACATTGATTCAAGCAACTATTGTGAATTTTGCATGATTTCATGAGATTTTTGCTAGAATTGCATGATAACTTGATGATGCATAATGTCATGACTTTGGCTAGAGCTTTGATGCACTTTAATTGCTTGATTTCAGGACAAATGAAGCACGGAAGAACCACGTTAGCATTCACGTTAACTTAGTTAACGAGAACACTAACGTGGAATGGCAAGGAGCTTTCAACGTTAATGAGAAAAGTGATCACCAATAACGCCTGCGAAGCCATCCATAGCTCACGTTAATAGCCACGTTAACTAAGTTAACGTGGTAGTTAACGTAAAAGAAAAAGGGAACTCCACGTTAACGAAAAAACTGAACACCACTAACGTTGGGAAACTAGGCAATGCCCCACGTTAAGAGTCACGTTAACTTAGTTAACGTGAACTCTAACGTGGAAGAGGAGCAACAACGCCAACGTTAGTGACACTCACTTTTGTCACTAACGTTGGATCATTAGCATTGCCTACGTTAATTCTCACGTTAAGATAGTTAACGTGAAAGTTAACGTGGAGTTGAATTCAAAGAACCAACGTTAGTGACACTCACTTTTGTCACTAACGTTGGGAGATGGCTTCATTTACTACGTTAAGAGCCACGTTAACTTAGTTAAGGCGAGTCCTAAAGTAGGAACTTTAGGCAATTAGAGCGTTAGTGACAAAGGTGAGTGTCACTAACACTCTCGAAGGTGAAGAACACCCACGTTAAGAGCCACGTTAGCTAAGCTAACGTGAGACTTAATGTAGGGGCAAGAGGCAAGCCAATGTTAATGGGAAAAGTGAGTCCCATTAACGTTTGCGAAAAGGGGAACAAGCCAACGTTAATGGGAAAAGTAAGTCCCATTAACGTTGGCCAAGGATTGAATAGGAGACGTTAGTAGTCACGTTAAGACTACTAACGTTGGAGTTAACGTGGGTATATAAGGGTGGAACGTTAGTGGAAAAAGTGAATGCCACTAACGTTCTCGCACCCAAAAATGTGACTCAACGTTAATCTCACTAAATGCCCAAGTCTAACTCATATTTCTCTGCAAGCTGGGCCCACTAAAGATGAGAACTGCTTCAACTCAAGGTCCAGAGCCCACATTTAAGACTTGAAGAACTCACTAGAAGATCATGAGGAGTAGTATATATAGGAGTAGTTTTGAACTAGAGAGGAGCTTGGCACTTCTGGGCGCTACTCTCTATAGATTTACTTTTTCTGCACTTTAGCATGGATTCTTCTTTTCTGCTATTTTTCATTTCTAGAGCTATGAACAACTAAACCCCTTTCATTGGGTTAGGGAGCTCTGTTGTAATTTGATGGATCAATTATAGTTTTTATTCTTCTTCTTCTTTCTTTTCTCTTGATCTTACTAGAAAGCTTTCAATATTAATTCAATTGGTTAGTTGTCTTGGAAAAGAAACTCTCCATAATTGGATCTCCTTTGAGCCTTGGAAAAGGGATGAGGAGATCATGCTAGAAATGCTTTCTCATGTTGGACCAAATTGGGGTTTGGATGGATATTGTGACATGTAATCCTACCAACACTTTGATTTGGGAATACATGTGGTATAATCAGTGACCACACTTCATCTCTTCCCATGAGCAATTAAATCAAGGAATTGGGCAATTTTTCAAGCTTAGAGAGATTGGATTACCAAGGAATTCGGATCCAATCACTTAAGATTGCCAAGGAGATCAATGAATGCATTGATTGAGGAAGAGATGAGAATGAACTTGATCCGGAAAATACAACATCTTCTGAATCCAATGATTTCCCCATATCTTATCTTACCCATTCTCTTTACTTTCTACCATTTAGTTTCATGCTTATTACCCCAACTCCCCATTTAAGATTCTGCACTTTAATTCCTTCTATTTACTTTCCAGTCCTTTAATTTTCTGCAAATTCCAAATCCAATTTCTGCTCAGCTCAACTAGCACTTTCTTCTAACTAAAATTGCTTGACCAATCATTCCCTGTGGGATTCAACCTCACTCTACTGTGAGTTTTACTTGACGACAATTCGGTATACTTGCCGAAGGGAAATTTGTTGAGAGACAAGTTTTCACGCATCACTAACGTTGGACTAACTAGCATTGCCTACATTAACTTTCACGTTAAGACCATTAACGTGAAAGTTAACGTGGAGTTGAGATCAAAGAGCCAACGTTAGTGAGACTCACTTTTGTCACTAACGTTGGAAGATGGCATCACTACTATGTTGAGATCCACGTTAACTTAGTTAACGTGAGTTCTAACGTAGAGAATTTGGGCATTTGGAGTGTTAGTGACAAAGGTGAGTGTCACTAACGCTCTCGAAGGTGAGACACACCCACGTTAAGAGTCACGTTAGCTACACTAAACGCGAACTCTAACGTAGGAACAAAAGGCACCAAGCAACATTAATGGGAAAAGTGATTCCCAATAACGTTCACGAAGTGGTACAAGCCAACGTTATTGGGAAAAAGTGAGTCCCAATAACGTTGGCCAAAAATTGAGAAGGCAACATTAGTGGTCACGTTAAGACCACTAACGTTGGAGTTAACGTGGGTACATAAGGGTGGAACATTAGTGGAAAAAGTGAATGCCACTAACGTTCTCGAACCCACAATGGCACTCAACGTTAATCTCACTAAATACCCAAGCCTAATTCATATTTCTCTGCAAGCTAGGCCCACTAAAGATGAGAACTGCTTCAACTCAAGATCCAGAGCCCACATCCAAGACTTGAAGAACTCACTAGAAGATCAAGAGGAGTAGTATATATAGGAGTAGTTTTAAACTATAGAGAAGCTTGGCACTTTTGGGAACTACTCTCTGTATATTTACTTTTCTGTACTTTTAGCATGGATTCTTCTTTTTTGCCATTTTTCATTTCTAGAGCTATGAACAACTAAACCCCTTTCATTGGGTTAGGGAGCTCTGTTGTAATTTGATGGATCAATTATAGTTTTCATTCTTCTTCTTCTTTCTTTTCTCTTGATCTTACTAGAAAGCTTTCGATCTTAATTCAATTGGTTAGTTGTCTTGGAAAAGAAACTCTCCATAATTGGATCTCCTTTGAGCCTTGGAAAAGGGATGAGGAGATCATGCTAGAAATGCTTTCTCATGTTGGACCAAATTGGGGTTTGGGCGGATATAGTGACATGTAATCCTCCCAATACTTTGATTTAGAAATACATGTGGTATAATCAGTGACCACACTTCATCTCTTCCCACGAGCAATTAAATCAAGGAATTGGGCAATTGTTTAAGCTTAGAGAAATTGGATTGCCAAGAAATTGGGATCCAATCACTTAAGATTGCCAAGGAGATCAATGAATGCATTGATTGAGGAAGAGATGAGAATGAACTTGATCCGGAGATTGCAACATCTCCTGAACCCAATGATTACCTGATTTCTGATCTTACCCATTCTCTTTACTTTCTGCCATTTATTTTCATGCTCATTACCCCAAATCCCCATTTAAGATTCTGCACTTTAATTTTTGTTATTTACTTTCCAGTCATTTAAATTTCTGCAAGTTCCCAATCTAAATTCTGTTTAGCTCAACTAGTATTCTCTTCTAACTAAAGTTGCTTGACCAATCAATCCTTGTGGGATTCGACCTCACTCTATTGTGAGTTTTACTTGACGACAATTCGGTATACTTGCCGAAGGGAAATTTGTTGAGAGACAAGTTTTCATGCATCAGCCATTCAGCCATGCCTGGACCTTCATCACTTATGTATTTTCAACGGTGGAGTTTCTACACCTCATAGATTAAGGTGTGGAGCTCTGTTGTTCCTCATGAATTAATGCAATGTACTATTGTTTTTCTATTATATTCACGCTTATTCTTTTTCTAAGATATTCACTCATACTTCAACCTGATGGATGTGATGATCCGTGACACTCATCATCATCCTCCCTTATGAACCTGTGCCTGACAATCACCTCCGTTCAATCTGCAAGAGCTTTAGTATGTATCTCTTGGCCTCCTGGTTCACGACGCATGGTTGCCTCTCCTGACAACAGAGCCTTCCATTCCATGAGATCAGAGTCTTCATGGTATAAGCTAGAATCAATTGGCAGCATTCTTGAGATCCGAAAAGTCTAAACCTTGTCTGTGGTATTCTGAGTAGGATCTGGGATGGGATGAGATGAGCTTCAAACTCGTGACTGTTGGGCGCAGTGACAGTGTGCAAAAGGATCAATAGATCTTATTCTGACACGATCAAGAACCGACAGCTGATTAGCCATGTAGGAAACCGTAGGGGATATATTTTCACTGAGAGGGCGGATGGTAGCCATTGACAACGGTGATCCACCAACATACAGCTTGCCATGGAAGGGAGTACGCATGAGTGGATGAGGACAATAGGAAAGCAGAGGCTCAGAGGGAACAAAACATCTCCATACGCTTATCTGAAATTCCCACCAATGAATTGCATAAGTATCTCTATCCTATTTTATGTTTTATTTCTCTTTTTATTATCAAAACCTCATAACCATTTGAATCCGCCTGACTGAAATTTACAAGATGGCCATAGCTTGCTTCAAGCTGACAATCTCCGTGGGATCGTCCAAGTAATACCTTACGTGAGTAAGGGTCGATCCCACGGAGATTGTCGGCTTGAAGCAAGCTTTGGTCATCTTGTAAATCTCAGTCAGGCGGATTCAAATGGTTATGGGGTTTTGATAATTAAAAGAACGAAATAGAACATAAAATAGGATAGAAATACTTATGCAATTCATTGGTGGGAATTTCAGATAAGCGTATGGAGATGCTTTGTTCCCTCTGAGCCTCTGCTTTTCTATTGCCTTCATCCAATTATTCATACTCCTTTCCATGGCAAGCTCTATGTAGGGGGATCACCATTGTCAATGGCTACCATCCATCCTCTCAGTGAAAATGGTCCTCTATGGTTTCCTGCATGGCTAATTATCTGTTGGTTCTTGATCATGTCGGAATAAGATCCATTGATCCTTTTGCACATTGTCACTGCGCCCAACACTCGCGAGTTTGAAGCTCGTCACAGTCATCCCATCCCAGATCCTACTCGGAATACCATAGACAAGGTTTAGACTTTTTGGATCTCAAGAATGCTGCCCATTTGATTCTAGCTCATACCACTAAGACTCTGATTGCACAAAATGGAAGCTCAATTGTCAGGAGAGGCAACCATGTGTCGTGAACCAGGAGGCCAAGAGATACACACTCAAGCCCTCGCAGATAGAACGGAGGTGGTTGTCAGGCACGCGTTCATAAGGGAGGATGATGATGAGTGTCACGGATCATCACATCCATCAGGTAGAAGTATGAGTGAATATCTTGGAACAAGAACCCGCTTGGTCAGCCTTTACTAAACAAAGGAAGGTCAAGTGGACTAATTAGCTTGATCCTCAAGTCCTAGTCAATCCTTATGGAAGGACTAGCTTTAGAGTGATCCAGATCAATCAGTAATTCCAATTTCAATCAATAGCTGAGTTTGATAACTCAAGTGTTACCAATTATTTAACCAAAGCCAAAAGGGAAGAAAGTCTACTCGAATGAAAATAATTTGGATAAAGCGAAAGCATCAATAACATAAATTAAAGAAAGCAATCATAAGTCTGAAATACCTCAATGTGTATTAATTAAGAAAATCAATCCTAACATGGAAGGTTCATAAACCAATTTGAAAAGATAAATAACAATTAAAGTAATGGAATAAATAAAAGTTGAAAATAAATTAAAGGAACATTGAACCAGTGATGAAGAAGAAATAATCCTAAATCCTAAAACTAAGAGAAATCCTAATTCCTAAAACCTAAGAGAGAGGAGAGAACCTCTCTCTCTAAAAACTACATCTAAATTATGAAAAGTGAATTATGAATGTTGTATGAAGTTCCCTTATGAATGGATGCATTCCCCAACTTTATAGCCTCTAATATGTTTTTTTTTTGGGCCGAGAACTGGGTCAAAAACAACCCAGAATTCGCTGGTTATGAAATCTGCCACGCTGATTTTTGTCACTGCAACGTGTTCGCGTGGAGCACGCGTTCGTATTGCCTAGCTGTATGGCCACTATAGCAAATTATATATCAAATCAAAGCCCCGGACATTAGCTTTCCAACGGAACTAGAACCGTATCATTTGAACCTCTGTAGCTCAAGTTATGACCGTTTAACTGCGGAGAGGTCAGGTTGACAACTTTAGCAGTTTCTTCAGTTTCTTGTATTCCTTCTACTTTTGGATGCTTCCTTTCCATCCTCTAAGCCATTCCTGTCCTGTAATCTCTGAAATCACTTAACACACATATCAAGGCATCGAATGGTAATAAGAGAGATTTAAACATAGCAAATTTAAAGTCCAAAGAAGCATGTTTTCAATAATAGCACAAAATCCCGAAGGAAAAAGTAAAACCATGCAAATAGTATGAATAAGTGGGTAAAGAGTTGATAAAAACCACTCAATTGAGCACAAGATAAACCATGAAATAGAGGTTTATCAACCTCGCCACACTTAAACATTAGCATGTCCTCATGCTAAACTCAAGAGAAACTATAAAGGAGTGAAGAGGAATGATAGAGAGTATGCAATGCAACCTATCTATGTGAATGCAACTACATGCAAAATGTTTCTACCTACTTGGTTAAAAATAAATAAGTTCTTCAAGACAAATATGAATCAAATTCCACTAATTCAAATTACACAATAAAAGACAAGTAAACTTGTAAGAAGATAGCTCATGAAAGCAGGGAACACAGAATCAAGCATTGAACCCTTACTGGTAGTGTATATCACTCTAGTCTCTCAAGTGTATAGGGTAATTCACTCTACTCTTCTCTAATCATGCTTTATAAACTTTATTTTTCATCTAACCAATCAACAAATATTTAGCATACCAATGCAGACATCATGAGGTCTTTTCAGGGTTGTAATGGGACTGAGGTAAAGGTAATGATGTATATATAATGCTAAGTGAGCTAACAAAGTGAATCCTTGTTTAGTCTAAGATCTCACCTAACATAGACACTTTATATAATTTCAAAGTTCTTTACCTAGCTACCCAAATTTTTCCACTTTTGTATTACATGCTCATGCACCAAATTTATTTTTGAATTTTGTCCCATGTGCATTGGTTCTTTTTATTTTGCATTGGGGTAATTTTTGTATTCCCTTATTTAATTACTTAAATTTTTTTCTCAATGCATATGGTAATTTAATTATTTTGATTTCACATGAGCATGCTTCCCAAATTTTGAAATAAATTATTCAATTTAATTCCCTTTTTTCCTATCATCCCATGTTCCCATAAAATTTCCCATACCTAAATTATACACAATATCTATCTTAAGCTTACCAAGGATTCAACTTGGGATTTTTAATTTATTTTTCTGCTTAAGGCTAGTAATGTGGTTATAAAATAAAAGAGGTGGTCAAAAAGGCTCAAGGGGGCTAACAAAGGTGATTGAAAGGGTACGCTATTTGGGATAAGTGAGCTAATAATCAAATGATGGCCTCAATCAAATGCAAGCATGTAGATACACTAAATAATGGACATACAGAATGGAACAAAGCAAAGATTGCAATTATAGAGAAGAAAACACACAAGAATAAAAATTTATGGTTAAATAATGTAACCATGTAAATAAGCTCAAAATTTCACAAGTTGTGTGTTCTTTGGCTCAAAAACTATGTTCCAAATACAACTTCAAACAAATTTAACACATAGAAAATTTTAATTTTTAATTTAAATTAGTGAAATTTTTTCAAAAATAGGGTCCTAGAAAGAAACTTATTATTTTTCAACCAAGTAGTATTTAAATGCAAACAATCAACTACACATGCAATCTATTATGCAATGCAACAATGAACTAATAAAGAAAATAAGACATTGGTGTTGAGAAGAGAATAACTAACCCATGGAGATCGGTATCGACCTCCCCACACTTAAAGGTTGCACCGTCCTCGGTGCATGCTAAGATGTACAAGTGGACGGGCTGCTCCAACTGATGCCTTTCTCTATAGATTGTGCAGATTGACTTGCCTGTCTCCACATATAGAAGTTCTTCCCTTTCCCTTCCTCGATGGCCATCATAAAAGAAGAGGAAAAGGAAGAAAAGTAACCTAGAAATAAAGATAAGAAAATAAATAAAATATGGGTTGGTTAATGCCAAATAATAAAGGCCTCAATTACATGGTAGCTACAACATGCAGTGAGAAAATAGTAGAAGCATACGGCATATCAATAGTGCAAGAATTGCAACAATGGGGAAGAGGGTGTGGGTAATGCAAAATAGTGTAAGTGCATATCAATGCAAAAGGAATATCAGTATTATAAAAATTAGCATTGATTTATGAATAATAATACCCAATCAGAATAAAACAAGTCATGAAGCACCAAAATAATTCAAGAAAAGATGCAATAGTTGAAGAAGAAAATTTTAACACCAATGGAGAAAGAAAAAGAAAGTAAGAAAGGAGGAAGAAAGAAATAAGAAGGGAAAGAAAAGATTTAGATTTGGGGAAGAAAAGATAAGATATTTTGGCCGATCTGGATAAGCTATGCGGCGCAGGTGACACAAACGTGTGGGTCACGCAATCGCGCAGATAGCGCATCTATGAAGTGACGCGGACGCGTGGGTCACGCGTTCGCGTGGAGTTTTTCGTGACATTAGCACGAGGGCAGCCTCGCGGTCGCGCAACTCTCTGTTTGAAACTCGTGTTGCCAAATTTTAGGGTGATGCGGTTGCGTGGGGGACGCGATCGTGTGATTGGCCTTTTTCTGAAAAATGGCGCGAATGCATGCGGCACGCGTTCGCGTGGTAGGGCTTGTGCTTCTAGCACAAGTCCAGCCCCACTCCATCACAACTTGCTGCCATACACTCTTTTTTACGCCGATTTTCAAGTCATGCATTCGCGTGGGTGACGCAGACGCATGGGAGGCATTTTTTGCAAATGACGCGAACGCGTCAGCGACGCAGTCGTGTGGATCCATTTGTGCCAAAGGCAAGCCTCCAGCCACGCTTTTGCATGACTTTCTGTAAAGTCTCTTTTCTTCCTTGAGGCACATATGACGCGGACGCGTTGGCGACGCCGTTGCGTCGCTTGCCATTTTTTTATTTTTATTTTTTTATTATTATTATTATTTTTTGTAATAATTCAGTATGCATAATGCAATGCTAATATGAATGTTATGCATGATTCCAGGTCCAATCAAAATTCAGAAACAAACAAAATATACTAAAAGTAAAATTAAAAAAGGAACGATCATACCATGGTGGGTTGTCTCCCACTAGCACTTTTAGTTAATGTCCTTAAGTTTGACATTTGGCGAGCTCTTTGTCATGATGGCTTGTGCTTGAACTCATCTTGAAACTGCCACCAGTGCTTGGACTTCCAATAAGCTCTATCAATACCAAGTAAATTTCTCAAGCATTGATGGAGTTCTTCACAAGTTTTGAGCTCCCAAATTTGATCCTCATATATGCCAGGATCCCAAATCTTGTTTCTACACTCGTCTTGAAGTGGATCATCATGATTCCATCCGGGTGGTAAGCAGTCTAAATTCTCTACGGAGTACCGAACTCTTCTTTTGGATCTAACCAAATAATCACCACTTGACTCCTTACATCTAGCTCTTGAAATATCAACCTTGATGAGCCTTGATTTGCAACTCCAACCATTAAACAGTCTCCTCTTACGCTTTATGCCACAAAGCTTCCTAAGTTGGCCGTCCGTTTCAAGAATACCGTACTCAAGTGGGATGGGAAAATGAACAGAGATAAGTTTTACCCACTCAAGTGAAAAAGTAGATGACAACCTAGGTGGAGAAGTCTCCAACGTTCTTGACAAAGCGTACTCAACTCCCGTTCGCCCTTTTCTAAGGATTTCCGCTTCCACATTATTCTCAGACTCAATCAGAGAAGAGTCTTCATATTCAAGGAGTTCAATTGCGAATGTAGATTTATTACTTGGAGGACTTGATGCATGATTTTCATTACCAAGGGAACTTACTTTTTGATCTATCCCATCCAAGTCTTCATAAGGAATATGCCATGGAGGTTGTGAACTGGCCTTCTTGACATCAATTTCAATCTCATTGGAGAGGTACTCTACAATTCTAGATTCCCATGGAGGTTCAGTATCTCCTAAATCTTCAACCACTTCTTCCTCTGCAACTGCTATGGCTTCCTCCACTTGTTCCAATACAAAGCCATATTCCTCATTATCCACCGAAGTTTCTAGTGTCTCCTTCATGCTGCGCTCTTCTTTTGATTCTCCATATGTAGCCATGGGAGTACTTTGAGTACTCATATGTTGAGGAGCTATATGATTTACTACCTCAGTCAAGGTAGTCGCGAATTCTAGTACATCTCTTTTCATCTTTGCTTGCCCTTGAAGAAGACCACGAAGGATGTCATCCATTGGAGATTGGGTGGATGTGAGGGTCCATTACTTGGGAGGAAGGGTTCATGATAAGAGGGTGGTTCATCACTTTCCATCTTTTCCACTTGTTGCACAGCACATTTTAATTTCGTGTTCTCAAGTTGAGATTCTTTAACCATGAAAGCTTCGGGTGCTGTTCGGTTTATCGCTCGGTCCAATTGGTGGAGGGTTGCTTAAAATTGTTCCATTGTTTCCTTGAGACGATCCCTTGACTCTTGTTCTGCTCGAATATCATAAGTAGGATCATAAGGCTCTTGGATTGATGGATATGGATGTGGTGTATATGTAGGTGGTGGTTCTTGGGAGTAATTGGGTTGGAATTGGGGTGGATCTATGTATGGCTCATATGGCTCATAGGGTGGTTGATATGGTGGATAAGGGTTAGGATCATGTGATGGTGTTTGGTAGTAGGGGGCTTGTGAGTATGGTGATCCAAAGGTATGTTAAGGAGGGGGTTCATAGGCATAGGTTGGGGCTTGTTGATAATCAAAAGAGCGCTCACCATAGCCATTGCCTTGATATGCATCACAGAATGGTTGTTGATAGTCCATTGGAGGTGGTTGTTGCCAATAGGGTTGATCAAATCCTTATGGCTCCTCCCATCTTTGATTGTTCCATTCTTGATGCATGTTCTCCTTATAGCGTCCATTCCCTACAACAACATTGGAACCAAACTCATAGTGACAGGGGTGAGAATTCATAGTAGCTAATAAAATTGAAAACAAAAATAAATAAACAAGCAAAAGAAAAAAATATTTACAATAACCAATAATAAGGCACACGTTTGCAATTCCCCGGCAACGGCACCATGTTGACGATCGGATTTTCTATCGGTAAAGAAATTCACAAATATATAATCGCGTTGTAAGTATAGCTTCTAAACCAACAGAAAATCCTTTCGTACAAACGTTTTAGTTGTCAGAAGCAACAAATCCCTGATAAAATTAATTACCGAAGTATTTAAACCTCGGGTCGTCTTCTCAAGGAATTGCAGGGAGGTGTTCTTATTATTGGTTATGGAAAATAGTATAATTTTGGGGTTTTTAAAATAAGGAACAGGTTATTTAAATGGCAAGGAAAATAAATTAATAATAATAAAATCTCTTGGCAAGGTATGAGAACTGGAATTCCTATCCTAGTTATCCCTATCAAGTGTGATGAAATTGGGTTTTAATCCCGATTGGTCAGCCTTTACTAAACAAAGGAAGGTCAAGTTGACTAATTAGCTTGATCCTCAAGTTCTAGTCAATCCTTATGGAAGGACTAGCTTTAGAGTGATCCAGATCAATCAGTAATTCCAATTTCAATCAACAGCTGAGTTTGATAACTCTAGTGTTACCAATTACTTAATCAAAGCCAAAAGGGAAAAAAGTCTACTCGAATGAAAATAATTTGGATAAAGCGAAAGCATCAATAACATAAATTAAAGAAAGTAATTAATCATAAGTCTGAGATACCTCAATGTGTATTAATTAAGAAAATCAATCCTAACATGGAAGGTTCATAAACCAATTTGAAAAGATAAATAACAATTAAAGTAATGGAATAAATAAAAGTAGAAAATAAATTAAAGGAACATTGAACCTGTGATGAAGAAGAAATAATCCTAAATCCTAAAACTAAGAGAAATCTTAATTCCTAAAACCTAAGAGAGAAGAGAGAACTTCTCTCTCTAAAAACTACATCTAAATTATGAAAAGTGAATTATAAATATTGTATGAAGTTCCCTTCTGAATGGATGCATTTTCCGACTTTATAGCCTCTAATATGTATTTTCTGGGACGAGAACTGGGTTAAAAACAACCCAAAATTCGCTGGTTATGAAATCTGCCACGCTGATTTTCGTCACTGCGATGCGTCTACGTGGAGCACGCGTTTGCGTCAAATAGCTGTATAGCCACTATGACAAATTATATATCAAATCGAAGCCCCGGAGGTTAGCTTTCCAACGCAACTGGAACCGCATCATTTAAACCTCTGTAGCTCAAGTTATGACTGTTTTAGTGCGGAGAGGTCAGGCTAACAGCTTTAGCAGTTTCTTTAGTTTCTTGTATTCCTTTTACTTTTGCATGCTTTCTTTCCATCCTCTAAGCCATTTCTTCTCTGTAATCTCTGAAATCACTTAACACACATATCAATGCATCGAATGGTAATAAGAGAGATTAAAACATAGCAAATTTAAAATCCAAAGAAGCATGTTTTCAATCATAGCACAAAATCCGAAAGGAAAAAGTAAAACTATGCAAATAGTATGAATAAGTGGGTAAAGAGTTGATAAAAACCACTCAATTGAGCACAAGATAAACCATGAAATAGAGGTTTATCACATGTCCTCATACTAAACTCAAGAAAGAGACAAAGGGTATCAACATATATTTAATGCACGCTATCTATATGCATTCTATCTAAATGAATGCATGCAACTACTTGGTCAAAATAAATCAGTTCCCAAGAAAGCATATATGAACATGAGGGCTAAACGTTTTAACAACCAAGTCCAATCCACAATTGAATTGAGTTATTGAAAATAATTTACAAACTTGCAAGAGAAGAGATGATCATAGGTGAAAACATGTAATTGAGAGATCGAACCCTCACCGGATGTGTATCCACTCTAGCCACTCAAGCGTATAGGGTTGATTCACTCAATTCTCCCTTAATCATGCTTTCCAAGATTTGTTTTTCATCTAACAATCAACAATTATTCAATGCATCCATATATTTATCGTGAGGACTTATCTTTAGGTTGTAATAGGACTAGGGTAAAGGTAAGGATGCATATATGGCCAAGTGGGCTTGAAATTTGAATCCTTGATTAACCTAAGCTCTCACCAAACACATATAACAACCTATATAATTTTAATATAAAACTAACTACCCATTCTTCATTTTTTCACATCATGCATTTTCTTTTTTATCACAACCCATATGCATTGATATTTATTACTTTACTTTGGGACATTTTGTCCCCTTTTTATTGTTTTTTTTTTCTATTTCTTTTTTTTATTTTTCTATTTTCTTTTTTTTTTCTTTTTTTCTTTTGTTTTTCTCTTTTTCTTTTGAAGAATTATATACAATGTTACCAATGCATATGGTTTAAACATTTAATGCATGAGTAAGTACCCGATTCCCAATATTGCAACAAAACTTCCAAAAACGCACTTTTATCTCTACCCAATGTTTTGAAATCTCCCACAATTAATTGATAGACACTCTCTCTAGTCTAAGCTAATCAAAGATCCAAACAAGGGATATTTATTATTTTTCTCTTTAAGGCTAGTAATGTGCTAAAGTTAAGAACAAATGAGTTTACATAGGCTCAAAGTTAGCTAAGAATGGAAGATAAAAGGTTAGGGCATTTGGGTATGTGAGCTAAATAAAATGATGGCCTCAATAATATAAATGCATTCATACATCAAATAATGGACATAAAGAATTAAACAAATCAAAGATTACAGTCATAGAGAGAGAATAATACACACAAGAATGAAAATAGTGATTATATGATGCAACCACACAATTAGGTTCAAAACTCACATGGTTTTGTTCTTAGCTCAAAAACATGTTCCACAATGTATAATTCAAGTAAGTTTAACGAAAAAATTTTTTCTCAAATCAATTGGGGCACCCTATAGATAAATTCCTTGAAAACTTTCATCATTCAGACTAAGCTTATTATATATATATATATATATATATATATATATATATATATATATATATATATATATATACAAAATAAGAAAATGCATCTAAAAATTCTAAAAGACCTAAAAATGAAATGTGAAAGTGTTGGGATTAGAAATCTGTCACCCAATAATGCTGATTGGTTGGATGACCTATCACACTTAAAAGTTTACACCATCCTCGGTGCATTCAAAGATGAGCAAGGGGGTACGGCGACTTTCCGGAATGCCACCTTCAGCTGGTGGGTCAACCGGCTGCTGCATGTTCTTTCCTTTGCTTCTGTTTTTGCTTATGATGACTCACCCATGAAAGATAGAAAATAACACAGTAGGATTTGAAAATGCAAAACCAAGGAAGCGTAAATTGTTAGAATTAGGTAATAATCACTAGAATGAAGTGAGTGAATTAGTGTGACATTGAAGAAAATGGTGTGTGGGTTCTAAGTTGCGCGCGGTTTAGAACACACACATATTAGCATAAAAAGCTATGTGATAATTACACAAAAGAAAGCATACACTTCACTCATTCTAGTGTGCTTGAAATACTTCAAAAAAAAACTTGAAGGTTAAGACAACCAAACAAGCAATAAAGAAGCATAAAAAGCATTCAAGCAATAATCAAGCAATTGTGAATTCGATAATGGATGGACATTGATCGATGTGCAAGTAAACTTAGCGAACCAATTGAAATATAAAGCTTACACATTGGTACACGAAATCACAAAACTTCATGCAGCTGACCAACAAGTGCACTGGGTCGTCCAAGTAATATCTTACGGGAGTAAGGGTCGATCCCACGGAGATTGTCGGCTTGAAGCAAGCTATGGTTATCTTGTAACTCTTAGTCAGGAGATTAATGATAAAAATGATTTTGTTTATGGAGAGTAAATAACATGGATAAAAGGTACTTGTGATTCAGTAATGAGGAACAAGTTGAGGTTTTGGAGATGCTCTGTCTTCTAAATCTCTACTTTCCTACTGTTGTCTTCTTCACGCACGCAAGGTTCCTTCCATGGTAAGCTGTATGTTGGTGGATCACCGTTGTCAATGGCTACCATCCATCCTCTCAGTGAAAAAGGTCTTCTATGATTTCCGCATCGCTAATCATCTGTCGGTTCTCACTCGTGCTGGAATAAAATCCATTGATCCTTTTGCACACTGTCACTGCACCTGGCATTTGTGAGTTTGAAGCTCGTCATAGTCACCCCTTCCCAGATCCTACTCGGAATACCACAGACAAGTTTTAGACTTTCCGGATCTCAAGAGTGCCGCCAATTGATTCTAGCTTATACCACGAAGACTCTGGTTTCACGGATTTGAACACTCTGTTGTCAGGAGAAGCAATTAAACTCGTGACCCAGGAACCTAAGAGATACACACTCAATCTAAGGTAGAACGGAGGTGGTTGTCAGGCACGCGTTCATAAGTTGAGAATGGTGATGAGTGTCACGGATCATCACATTCATCATGTTGAAGTGCGAATGAATATCTTAGAATCGAAACAAGCGTGATTAAATAGAAAACAGAAGTAATTGCATTAATTCATTGAGGCACAGTAGAGATCCTCACCCCCAACCATGGGGTTTAGAGACTCATGCCGTCAAAGATACAAATTCAGATGTAAAATGTCATGAGGTACTGAATGAATCTCTAAAAGTAGTTTTTATACTCAACTAGTAACCTAGGTTTACAGAAAATGAGTAAGCTAAGATAGATAGTGCAGAAATCTACTTCCGGGGCCCACTTGGTGTGTGTTTGGGCTGAGAAATGAAGCTTTCACGTGCATAGGCTATTCCTGGTGTTTAACTCCAGCTTTTGTGCCAGTTTGGGCGTTTAACTCCAGCTTTTATGCCAGTTCTGGCGTTTAACGCCGTAATAGGGTAGAAAGTTGGCGTTAAACTCCAGTTTGCATCATCAAAACTCGGTCAAAGTATGGACTATTATATACTGCTGGAAAGCCCAAAATGTCTACTTTCTAACGCATATGAGAGCGTGCCAATTGGGCTTCTGTAGCTCCAACAAATCCCTTTCGAGTGTAGGGAGGTCAGAATCCAACAGCATATGCAGTCCGTTTTCAGCCTCTGAATCAGATTTTTTCTCAGGTCCCTAAATTTCAGCCAGAAAATACCTGAAATTATAGAAAAACACACAAACTCATATTAAAGTCCATAAATGTGATTTTTTCATAAAAACTAATAAAAATATAATAAAAAGTGAATAAAACATACTAAAAACTAGGTAAAAACAATGCCAAAAAGCGTATAAATTATCCGCTCATCACAACACCAAACTTAAATTGTTGCTTGTCCCCAAGCAACTGAAAACAAAATAGGATAAAAAGAAGAGAATATACTATAAATCTCAAAATATCAATGAAACTTAGTTCGAATTAGATGAGCGGGGCTAGTAGCTTTTTGCTTCTGAACAATTTTGGCATCTCACTTTATCCTTTTAAGTTCAGAATGATTGGCATCCATAGGAACTCAGAATTCAGATAGTGTTATTGATTCTCCTAGTTTAGTATGTTGATTCTTGAACACAGCTACTTTATGAGTCTTGGCCATTCATGACATGTCATCATATACCCATTTTTCAAGCTAATTTCACTTGTTTTACTAGTCTTTATGCACTTTCTTGCATCCTAAGTAAGTGATTTGGAGTGAAAATGCATAACTTCTTTAAATCAAACAACCACCATGAAATTAATGTTAACTCATGAGGTTTAAGCTGAATTTAATTGATTTTTAATTAATTTATAAGCCTTGTGAATTTAGTGATACTTTGAGTGGTTGTTTTGGTTTATTGTAGGTGAAGAAAAGAAGAAAAGAGGAAGCGTGGCTTAAGAAAGCGTGGCCCAAGAGAGAACAAGTGTGGCACATAAAAGGAGGAAGCAAGCATTGTCCTCCACAAGGGCACACTGCCCTCTAGGAGGGCAACATAAGGAAACAAGGCTTGAAAGGCAACACTGCCCTGCCCACAACAAGGGCAGAGCACAAATTGGTGCCATGAATCAAGAAGATCAAAAACACTGCCCTGCCCTCCTCAAGGGCAATATTGGGCTCACCAAGGGAAGAAATTCAAAGAAAAAGCTTACCAATGCTTGCCACAAGGATCGAACACGGCACCATGAGGAAGCAAGGAACTAAGCCTTACTTTGGTGCCAAGAAAACCAAGGAAAAATAGTTGCGTGTGTATCGACCAAGTCTCGAACACTGGGCTTCAACATTGGCACATTGCCCTGCCCTCCGCAAGGGCAGGGCAGCATCTTGTGGTGCACGGCCAGCGCACCATTCTGGCGCACCAAGGGAAGTCTCGGCAGCACCAGCAGCACGCACGGGCATCATTCTGGCGCACCAAAAATTCCTGCCCTGCCCTCCACAAGGGCAGGGCAGCATCCTGCAGCACCAACACGCACGCACCAAGGCACCAACGGCCGCACGCATCATTTTCTGCCCTGCCCTCCACAAGGGCAGGGCAGCCTCCTGGAAGCAAATTGTTTTGGGCTAAAAATTGAATTAAAAATCCAATTTAATTCATTTCTTCACCAAATCAAAAGCCCATCCAAATCTCAAGATCCAAGAATAGAAAGTGTATAAATAGGAGCTAGTTTGATGTAATTAGGACCTTTCTTTTGAGCTTTGAATCTTCACTTTTATTTTGAAACTTTTGAATTTTCTTTGAGAGACTTCACCGAGATTTCTGAGAATTTGGGAGGAGAATTGATCTCTCTTCTTCCTGGTTATTGCTTGGGCATTTTTACTTTTCTTGTTTGAGTCTTGGGTGTTAAGAATTAAGGAAATTCTGTCTCAATCTCCACTCAAGAGCTCTTTAATTTCTCTTCTGCATAATTGAGTTCATTTACATTCCCTTTACTGTTTCTTCTTCAATTTCTTGTTAATTGCTTTAAGAATTTGGATCTGGGAAGGCAATTGAGATCTAGACTTTGCTATCTAGTCTCTGGAGTCCTGAGATCACATTTTCCTTTTGGTTCTTCTATGAACCTCTGCTGCAACTCAATTTCCTTTCCATTTGAATTCTGAGTATTTCCAATTCATCTTCTGCTTTATTACTTGCTGCAATTTAATTTCCATTGCTTAAATTCTGAAATCTCAATCCTCAAATCCCTTTTTCATTCAAGCAATTTATATTTCTTGCACTTTAAGTTAATGCAATTTACATTCCTCGCACTTTAAGTTTCAGTCATTTAATTTCTTGTTCTTTAAGATTCAGTCCTTTTACTTTCAGTTCCTTTTAATTTCTGCAATTCTTCCCTTCCCCCTTTTACATTTCCTGTCGTTTAATTGCTGTTGGATACAAAACACTCAACCAATACTTAATTCGCTTGACTAAATCAACCACTAAACTAAAATTGCTCAATCCTTCAATCCCTGTGGGATCGACCTCACTCATGTGAGTTATTATTACTTGATGCGACCCGGTACACTTGCCGGTGAGTTTTGTGTCGGATCGTTTTCCGCACATCAAGTTTTTGGCACCGTTGCCGGGGATTGAAATAGATTGACAATGATTAAGTGAGGTGGAGATCTAGATCAAGCATTTTTTCTTTTTTTTTTAACTAACACACTAACTGTTTGAATTTTTGCTTAAACTAACTAAAACTTCATTCAAGCAATAGATTGAAGTTTCACTGGTTTTCTGGATCTGTGTGTTTCTTATTGTGTGTTTGTATGTCAGGTATAGGAAGAGCTTCTCCTATTCTCTCCGAAATTGACCAAAGAACTCTTCGAAGAATAAGAAGAGCTGAAAGAGGGAAGAACGTCATTGGAGAGGAAGAATCTGAGGAGGAATTCCAAGAAATGGAAGGAGATCCATCAAATCCCAATCAACCAGAAGGAGGGGCCAATAATAACCCACAACAAAGAAGAGTACTGGCTTCCTACACATTTGCAAATGCTAGACACTGTGGGAGTAGCATCCTTACCCCCAATGTCAATGCAAACAACTTTGAACTAAAGCCACAGCTCATCACACTGGTTCAAAACAACTGTTCTTTTGGAGGAGGGCCATTAGAGGATCCGAATCAACATCTATCTACCTTTTTAAGGATCTGTGACACTGTCAAAACCAATGGTGTACCTCCTGACAGTTACAAGTTGCTGCTCTTTCCATTCTCTCTCAGGGACAAAGCCACTCAATGGCTAGAAATATTTCCAAAGGAAAGCATCAACACTTGGGATGATTTGGTGAGCAAATTTCTTGCCAAATTTTATCCCCCTCAAAGGATCATAAGATTGAAGACTGAGGTGCAGACATTCACTCAAATGGAGGCTGAGAATTTATATGAGGCATGGGAAAGATATAAGGCACTGCTGAGGAAATGTCCACCAGAGATGTTTACTGAGTGGGATAAGTTGCAGAACTTCTATGAAGGACTTACTCTGAAAGCTCAAGAAGCACTTGATCATTCAGCTGGAGGCTCACTACAACTCATGAAAACTACAGAGGAAGCTCAAAACCTCATTGATATGGTGGCCAACAACCAATATTTCTTTGCTCACCAAAGGCAACGCCAACCATCACAAAGAAGAGGAGTCATGGAGTTGGAAGGAGTGGATTCAATCTTGGCTCAAAACAAAATGATGCAGCAGCAGATTCAACAACAGTTTGAGCAGATGGCCAAGAGAATTGATAGCCTTCAAGTTGCATCAGTGAGCGCCACAAGCCAACCATCAACCACATGGGTGCAAAATGACGAAACCCAAGAGGAGCAACAGCAAGAGCAAGTCCAATACATGCACAACCAAAATCCTGGAACAAATGAAGTCTATGGTGATACTTACAACCCCTCTTGGAAGAACCATCCCAACCTCAGATGGGGAGACAACCACAATCAAACTCAACAACCATGGCAATGAAACTCAAATCAAAATAATTGGAAAAACACAAACCACAACAACCAGCCAAACACTAACCAGAACACATACAGAAGACCACAAAACACTTACCCCAACTCAAACTCAAACCATTATCCACCCAATAACCAACCAACTAACCAAAACACCTACCATCATCCAACAACACCCCAAAGCCAACCCACCTCACAAGAATCCCAGAGGATTACTAATCTAGAACTGCTCATGGAGAAAATGATGAAGAACCAAGAATTGGCAACAAAGAACCAAGAAGCTTCCATGAAGAACTTAGAAAGGCAGATTGGACAAATCTCCAAACAGATTTATGTTGAAAAACCATCAAGCTCACTACCAAGTGACACCATTCCTAACCCAAAGGAAGAGTGCAAAGTCGTGCAATTAAGGAGTGGAAAGATATTAGTGGATGGAAACCAAGGAGCAACTAAGGAACTGTTGGAGAAAGACAAAGAGTCAACAGAGAAAGATGAAGCTAACAACAAGGACATGACAAGCAAGAATGTCCCAGAAAAGCTCACAGAAGAAAACAACCAACCAAAGAACTCAAAGAAGGAAAAGCAGATCATGGAAGAACTAAATCCAAGACAACAGCAAGTGGAAAAGAGCCTTACACCCCCACTACCTTATCCACAAAGATTCCACAAAGAGACAAAGGATCAGCATTTCCACAAATTTCTGGAGACTTTCAAGAAGCTGGAAATCAACATACCTTTGACTGAGGCATTAGAGCAAATGCCTCTATATGCCAAGTTCTTAAAGGAGCTCATCAATAAGAAAAGAAGTTGGAATGAGAAGGAGACTGTAATGCTCAGTGAAGAATGTAGTGCACTAATCAAAAAAGGGCTCCCTCCGAAGCTTGAAGATCCTGGAGGTTTTTTCCTACCCTGCACTATTGGAAGCCTATTCATCAACAAGGGGATGTGTGACTTAGGAGCAAGTATAAATCTAATCCCATCTTCTTTAGTGAAAAAGCTTGGCATAGAAGAGGTGAAACCAATACAGATGTCCTTGGAATTGGTGGACCAATCAGTAGTATATCCTAAAGGGTTGATTGAGAACCTTTTAGTTAAGGTTGACAAGTTCATCTATCCAGCAGATTTTGTGATCCTGGATTCATCAGAGAATGGGAATGACTCCTTAATACTTGGTCGACCATTTTTGGCCACTGCTAGAGCCATTGTAGGTATAGAACAGGGAGAGCTAACTCTTAGGATGCATGAAGAGAGCATCATCTTGAAAGTGTTTCCAGAATCACAAAGTAAGGAAGAAACAAGCAAGATAAGTGACTATCTTCCAGGGCAAGCAATCAACAAAACAATAGAACAGAAGAGTGAGCAGGTACCAGGAGGGGAAGGAATTCAAAAAGAGGCCGGGATGATAAACAAAAAGGGAGGAATCACAACTCAAGTCACTGTCAAAGGAGACAGATCAACAAGGAAGAAAAAGAAGAAAAATAGGAAGAAGTCTTACAAAGGGTGTAAGTATAAAAAAATTCCAACTGAAGGATTTTCCAAAGGTGACAAAGTACAATTAGTATATCAACAGCTGGGAACAGAAGATCATTACACTGTCAACCAAGTACTCTCTCTTGAGCACATTGAAATTGAGCATAAAGGGACACAGAGAAAGCTTACAGTGAGAGGGGACAAGTTGAGACATCACCAGCATCAACCACCTTAAAGGGAGTTCAATGTCAAGCTAGTGACAATAAAAGAGCGCTTCATGGGAGGCAACCCATGATTTAAGATTCCTATCCTTTCTTTTATTCAATAAGCCATGATTACCTGAGCATGATTTTGAACGTCCATATAAAATGCATACATTGTTTTGAAGCACATGTCAAACTTCTAAGTTTGGTGTACCTTAAGGCACACCCAAGTTTATTTTTCAAAAAAGGGGATTATTCTTAGAACATATGCATAATTCTTTTTGATGAAGCATATGACCAAACACTAAGTTTGGTGTCTGCATGTGTAACAATGTTTAGAAGATCATTTCCTATTCATGGAATCAAAATCATACAGAGGGGATCATACATTTTTTTTAATATATATATATATATATATATATATATATATATATATATATATATATATATATATATATATATATATACATCAATTGTGAAGAATTTACTGCATTGCTAAGCCACCTTTTCAGTAAGGGATAAGTTTGTTGTTCACCAACCTTTAGCAATTCTAATTAAAGGACACAATTGATCATTTATGAAAAAGAAAAAAAAAACAATTTTTATTATTTGTAACTCACTTACCAACGTATACATCCATATCCTAAGGTTAGCTGTTTTGGTTCATGCAGGAGAAAAAGATTGAGATAAAAACAAGGAGGGGCCACGGCTAGGACAAGCTAAGTGAGGAGTGGTCACATGTGCCTAGAAGAGCGTGCTCCTTGGGAAGTAGAATTTGCATGCATGCATCATCGAACACCTAAATGCATGCAACCAATGAGAAGAGAATCCTCGTCAAAGCCTCAACAATGCATGCAGACCGTTCATTCCATGAACCGTTTGGATGAACAACTTAATCTCAACCCTTCATGAGCACCAACGAACTCCTTCCTCATTTATTATGGTTTTGTTGGAAAGCTTGAAGAATCTGCCTATAAATAGCCGTTAGCACTAAACGGTTTACACACTCATTCAAGCTAACTTCACATGAAAGCCATAATCCCCTCTACTCCCAAAACTAAAACAATTCCCCTGTCTCACACAACAGAACCAAGAATCATCCCAAACACAACACATCTTTCTTCTATTCTCATTTTTCCCTTCATCCCACCTCAATTCCAATGGCCTCCTCAAGTTCAAAAAGAAGGCCAGGAAAGGAACCTATGGCAGCCGAACCTCCATCATATGATGCAAATAAATTTAGATCCCAATTCCATGAAGGGAGATATCATAGGTTCATGGAGACAAAGAATGTAATCTATGAGAAAGGCCTTGAGTTGAGGGACGGGGAATACCCCATCATGAGGCAAATCACTAAAGAAAGAAGGTGGGAACTTTTATGTGCTCCTCTTGTCGACATCAGTGCAGTCATGATCAGGGAGTTCTATGCAAATGCTGTAAAAGAAAACAAAGATAGTGCCCCTTACACAAGTTATGTCAGAGGAGTTGAAGTAAGTTTCAGCGCAGCAGCCATCACAAGGGCCCTAAAGTTGAGAACCATAACTTATGCAAAGCCCAGTTATGAGACTAGATTGCAGATGGAAAACAATCCTGATGAGATCTTGCAAGGGTTATGTGTGGAGAATACAGATTGGGAAAGAGATTCAAAGGGAATTCCAAGTCACTTGAGGAGGATAAATCTTACTCCTGTTGCTAAGGGATGGTATGAAATAGTAAGGAGATCTATCCTCCCTACTGGAAATACCTCATGGGTCACAATCAAACGAGCACTCTTGACATACTGCATCTTACATGGAGGTGAAATCAACATCGCACAACTCATAGCCGATAGTATTCAAGAGATGGCTAACAGCACAAGCAAATCAAGTGGTCTTGGACATCCAAGTACCATCCTCAGGCTATGCGACAAAGCTGGAGTAATCTTTGAAGATGAGGACACAGAAAAAGTGAAAAAGGGGAAAGGGATCACCAAGAAGAGTATGGAAGGAATAAATGAAGAAGATGATCCAGAAGGGGTGGTAGCTCCCAGGCAAAGGAGATCACAAAGAGAGGAAGGACGAAATCAAGCTCATGCTGCCATAGACATGAGCCAGCTACACAGAGCAATAGAAGAGCTATCTCAACAACTCATGCAGACTCAACAAGAGCAAAATCAGGGGCGCCAAGAGCAATATCTAGAGCCCCATCCAGAGTTTAGGGAGCAATATTTGAAAGATAAAGAGGAGAGAGAAGCTTGGCAGCGTCAAATGGAGGAGAAGCAAGAGAGATGGCAACAGCAAATGATGACTCAGCAGCAAGAATTTCAAGCACAGATTCTTGAAGGACAAAAAGAGCAATACAAAGAATTCAAAGAATCATATGATAAGCTGTACTTTAGTCAAGCTAAAGCAGGGGAATATAGTCACAACATGTATCAATGGAAGAATATTCATCACACCATGGGAGAAGTTAGATATGCGCAAAGAATGGAGAATGATGAAAACATGCAAGCAAGGTTGGAGTACTTGACCCATAATTTGCCAACACTCAATCCTCAGATCAAGCCATTTGAGCAATGCCCTGAATTTGGAGCCAAGCAACAAGCAAGGTCTCATCACTATACGGAGGCAACTTTTAAAAGATTGGAAGAAGTTGGGCTCTCAGGACTCTTAGATTTTGTCTGGGGTAGAAGATGTCCTGGTGAAAAGATCTGAGACTATTCCAAGCTAGGGAAGAGAAAGAAGAAAAAGGGAGAATCAAGCATCAGCCACGACCATTAGAAGGTGGCAAAGTTCTTTCATACCCCTTCTTTCATTCTTCTAATAAGGAGAAGCATGTCTGAAACATGATATGCCTCCACTGTTTATTTCATTTTTATTTCATTTTCTTGTACTTTTCTTTGTTCAATAAGTAGCTAGAGAAATGATCTGCATTATTGATGAGCGGATAATTTATACGCTTTTTGGCATTGTTTTTAGGTAGTTTTTAGCAAGTTCAAGCTACTTTTAGGGATATTTTCATTAGTTTTTATGTTAAATTTACATTTCTGGACTTTACTATGAATTTGTGTGTTTTTCTGTGATTTCAGGTAAATTCTGACTGAAATTGAGGGATTTGAGCAAAACTCTGAAAAAGGCTGACAAAAGGACTGCTGATGCTGTTGGATTCTGACCTCTCTGCACTCGAAATGGATTTTTTGGAGCTACAGAACTCCAATTGGCGCGCTCTCAACGGCGTTGGAAAGTAGACATCCAGGGCTTTCCAGCAATATATAATAGTTCATACTTTATTCTGAAATTGACGACGTAACTTGGCGTTAAACGCCAAGTACATGCTGCTGTCTGGAGTTAAACGCCAGAAAAACGTCATGATCCAGAGTTGAACGCCCAAAACACGTCATAACTCGGAGTTCAACTCCAAGAGAAGCCTCAGCTCGTGGATTGATCAAGCTCAGCCCAAACATACACCAAGTGGGCCCCGGAAGTGGATTTATGCATCAATTACTTACTCATGTAAACCCTAGGAGCTAGTTTATTATAAATAGAACATTTAACTAATGTATTCGACATCTTGGTTTTAGTCTTTGATCATTCAGTCTTGTGACCACATGGGGGCTGGCCATTCGGCCATGCCTGAACCTTTTACTTATGTATTTTCAACGGTGGTGTTTCTGCACACCATAGATTAAGGGTGTGGAGCTCTGCTGTACCTCAAGTATTAATGCAATTCTATTTTCTTTTATTCAAATCTCTCTTATTCTTATCCCAAGATATTCATTCGCACCCAAGAACATGATGAATGTGATGATTATATGACCCTCATTATCATTCTCACTTATGAACGCACGTGATTGACAACCACTTCCGTTCTACATGCAACAGAGCTTGAATGTGTATCTCTTAGATTCCCCAACAGAATCTTCGTGGTATAAGCTAGATAGATGGCGGCGTTTATGAGGATCCAGAAAGTCTAACCTTGTCTGTGGTATTCCGAGTAGGATCCTGGGAATCTGGAAAGTCTAACCTTGTCTGTGGTATTCCGAGTAGGATTCCGGTAATGAATGACTGTGACGTGCTTCAGACTTGCAAGTGCTGGGCGTTAGTGACAAACGCAAAAGAATCAAGGGATTCTATTCCAGTAGGCGCGGGAACCAACCAGTGATTAGCCGTGCTGTGACAGAGCGCGTGAGCGTAGTTTTCACTGCGAGGATGGGATGTAGCCTTCGGCCAGGTGATGCCTCCAGACGATTAGCCATGCGAGTGACAGCCGCAGAGGACCATTTTCTCGAGAGGATTGAAAGTAGCCATCGTCGAACGGTGAACCCCTATATACAGCTTGCCATGGAAAGGAGTAAGAAGGATTGAGTTGAAGCAGTAGGAGAGCAGGCGTCCTTGAGCCATACAGTATCTCCATATGCTTATCTGAAATTCCCACCAATGAATATGCATAAGTATTCTATCCCTTTTATTATTTCTTCTTTTTATTAATTTTCGAATTCATAAACAATTTAATCTGCCTAACTGAGATTTACAAGGTGACCATAGCTTGCTTCATACCAACAATCTCTGTGGGATCGACCCTTACTCACGTAAGGTTTATTACTTGGACGACCCAGTACACTTGCTGGTTAGTTGAACGGAGTTGTGAAAACAACTGATGCCATAATAATGATTTCATACAAGTACAAAAGAACATGGATCACAATTTCGTCCACCAAGTTTTTGGCGCCGTTGCCGGGGATTGTTCGAGTATGGACAACTGACGGTTCATCTTGTTGCTCAGATTAGGTAATTTTCTTTTCAAAAATCTTTTTCAAAATTTTTCTTTTATTTTTCGTTTTTCTAAACTTTATTTTCGAAAAAATTAATAAAAATTCAAAAAAAAAAATTTCATAAAATCATAAAAATAAAAAATTATTTTGTGTTTCTTGTTTGAGTCTTGAGACAATTTTTAAGTTTGGTGTCAATTGCATGCTTTTAAAAATTTTTCTTGCATTTTTCGAAAATCCCATGCATAGCGTTCTTCATGATCTTCAAGTTGTTCTTGATAAGTCCTTGATGAGCGGATAATTTATACGCTTTTTGGCATTGTTTTTACATAGTTTTTAGTAAGTTTAAGCTACTTTTAGGGATGTTTTCATTAGTTTTTATGTTAAATTCACATTTTCTGGACTTTACTATGAGTTTGTGTGTTTTTCTGTGATTTCAGGTAAATTCTGACTGAAATTGAGGGATTTGAGCAAAACTTTGAAAAAGGCTGACAAAAGGACTGCTGATGCTGTTGGAATCTGACCTTCCTGCACTCCAATTGGCGCGCTCTCAACGGCGTTGGAAAGTAGACATCCAGGGCTTTCCAGCAATATATAATAGTCCATACTTTATTTGAAGAATGACGACGTAACTTGGCGTTGAACGCCAAGTACATGCTGCTGTCTGAAGTTAAACGCCAGAAAAACGTCATGATCCGGAGTTGAACGCCCAAAACACGTCATAACTCGAAGTTCAACTCCAAGAGAAGCCTCAGCTCGTGGATTAATCAAGCTCAGCCCAAGCACACACCAAGTGGGCCCCGGAAGTGGATTTATGCATCAATTACTTACTCATGTAAACCCTAGTAGCTAGTCTAGTATATATAGGACATTTATCTATTGTATTAGACATCTTTTGACCACTCTAAGTCTTTGAATCATTCGGTCACTTGATCAAGGAGGGGGCTGGCCATTCGGCCATGCCTGAACCTCTTTCACTTATGTATTTTCAACGGTGGAGTTTCTGCACACCATAGATTACGGGTGTGGAGCTCTGCTGTACCTCAAGTATTAATGAAGTTCTATTTTCTTTTATTCAAATCTCTCTTATTCTTATTCCAAGATATTCATTCGCACCCAAGAACATGATGAAGATGATGAGTAAATAACCCTCATTATCATTCTCACTGATGAACGCGCGTGATTGACAACCACTTCCGTTCTACATGCAACAGAGCTTGAATGTGTATCTCTTAGATTCCCCAACAGAATCTTCGTGGTATAAGCTAGATAGATGGCGGCATTTATGAGGATCTGGAAAGTCTCACCTTGTCTGTGGTATTCCAAGTAGGATCCTGGGAATCCGGAAAGTCTAACCTTGTCCGTGGTATTCTGAGTAGGATTCCGGTAATGAATGACTGTGACGTGCTTCAAACTTGCAAGTGCTGGGCGTTAGTGACAGACGCAAAAGAATCAAGGGATTCTATTCCAGTAGGCGCGGGAACCAACCAGTGATTAGCCGTACTGTGACAGAGTGCGTGAGCATTAGTTTTCACTGCGAGGATGGGATGTAGCCATCAACCATGGGTGATGCCTCCAGACGATTAGCCGTGCGATTGACAACCGCATAGGATTATTTTCCCGAGAGGATTGAAAGTAGCCACCGCTGATGGTGAACCCCTATACACAGCTTGCCATGGAAAGGAGTAAGAAGGATTGAGTAGAAGCAGTAGAAGAGCAGGCGTCCGTGAGCCATACAGCATCTCCATGCACTTATCTAAAATTCCCACCAATGAATCTGCATAAGTCTTCTATCCCTTTTATTATTCCTTTTTATTTATTATTTATTCCAATAATCACAATTACCCTTTAATCTGCCTAACTGAGATTTGCAAGGTGACCATAGCTTGCTTCATACCAACAACCTCTGTGGATTCGACCCTTACTCACGTAAGGTTTATTACTTGGACGACCCAGTACACTTGCTAGTTAGTTGAACGGAGTTGTGACTTCAAATAAGGACAATTATTGAATAAATTCATACAAGTACAAAGAGCATGTGATCACAATTTCGTCCACCAAGTTTTTGGCGCCGTTGCCGGGGATTGTTCGAGTATGGACAACTGACGGTTCATCTTGTTGCTCAGATTAGGTAATTTTCTTTTCAAAAATCTTTTTCAAAATTTTTCTTTTCTTTTTCGTTTTTCTTAACTTTATTTTCGAAAAAATTAATAAAAATCCAAAAAAATCATAAAATCATAAAAATCAAAAATATTTTGTGTTTCTTGTTTGAGTCTTGAGTCAATTTTTAAGTTTGGTGTCAATTGCATGCTTTAAAAATTTTTCTTGCATTTTTTCGAAAATCCATGCATTCATAGTGTTCTTCATGATCTTCAAGTTGTTCTTGATAAGTCCTCTTGTTTGATCTTGATGATTTCTTGTTTTGTGTTGTTTGTTGTTTTTCATGTGCATTTTTGCATTCATATTTTCCATGCATTAAAGATTTCTAAGTTTGGTGTCTTGCATGTTTTCTTTGCATCAAAAATTTTTCAAAATTATGTTCTTGATGTTCATCATGATCTTCAAAGTGTTCTTGGTGTTCATCTTGACATTCATAACATTCTTGCATGCATTCATGGTTTTGATCTAAAAATTTCATGCATTGTGTATTTTTGTTGTTTTTCTCTCTCATAATTAAAAATTCAAAAAAATCAAAAAAATATCTTTTCCTTATTTCCCTCCAAATTTTCGAAATTTTGGGTTGACTTGGTCAAAAATTTTCAAAATTAGTTATTTCTTACAAGTCAAGTTAAAATTTCAATTTTAAAAATCTTATCTTTTCAAAATCTTTTTCAAAAATCATATCTTTTTCATTTTTTTCTATTTTTCAAAAATTTCAAAAATCTTTTTCAAATTATTTTCAAAATCTTTTTCTTATCTTTATATGTAATTTTCGAAAATTCACTAATAATTAATGTGATTGGTTCAAAAATTTGAAGTTTGTTACTTTCTTGTTAAGAAAGGTTCAATCTTTAAGTTCTAGAATCCTATCTTGTAGTTTCTTGTTAGTGAAGTAAATAATTTTTAAATTTTTGAATTAAATCTTTTTATCTTTTATTTTATCTTTTTCAAAAATTTTATCTCTTTCAAAATTTGATTTCAAAATATCTTATCCAACTTGCTATCTTCTTATCTTTTTTTTTTAATTTTGATTTCAAATCTTTTTTAACCAACTAACTAACTTCTTGTTTGTTTCTTATCTTTTTCAAAACCACCTAACTACTTTTCCCTCTCTAATTTTCAAAAATATCTCTCTCTTCTTCAAAAATTCTTTTTAATTAATTAATTATTTTATGTTTTAATTTTAATTACAACTTATCTCTAATTTTCGAAAATTACTAACTTCTTTTTCAAAAATTAATTTCGAAAATTCCCTTCTCTTGTCTTCTTCTATTTAATAATTTAATTACTAACACTTCTCTTCACCTCTCCTCATCCAAAAATCCGAATCCATTCTTCATTCTTCTACCCCCTTTCTTTTTCTACTAACATAAAGGAATCTATATACTGTGTCATAGAGGATTCCTCTTCTTTTCTTGTTTTTTTCTCTTTCATATGAGCAGGAACAGGGATAAAGGCACTCTTGTTGAAATTGATCCAGAACCTAAAAGGACTCTGAAGAGAAAATTAAGAGAAGCTAAATTACAACAATCCAGAAGAAACCTTCTAGAAATTTTCGAACAAGAGAAAGAGATGGCAGACGGAAATAATAATAATAATGCAAGGAGAATGCTTGGTGACTTCACAAAGCCAACGTCCAAGTTTGATGGAAGAAGCATCTCCATTCCTGCCATTGGAGCCAATAACTTTGAGCTGAAACCTCAACTAGTTGCATTAATGCAACAAAACTGCAAGTTTTATGGATTTCCATCTGAAGATCCTTATCAGTTTTTAACTGAGTTCTTGCAGATCTGTGAGACTGTAAAGACAAATGGAGTTGATCCTGAAGTCTACAGACTCATGCTTTTCCCTTTTGCTGTAAGAGACAGAGCTAGAGTATGGTTGGATTCACAACCCAAGGATAGCCTGGACTCATGGAATAAGCTGGTCACTGCCTTCTTGGATAAATTCTTTCCTCCTCAAAAGCTGAGCAAGCTGAGAGTGGATGTTCAAACCTTCAAACAAAAAGATGGTGAATCCCTCTATGAAGCTTGGGAAAGATACAAGCAGCTGACCAAAAGGTGTCCATCTGACATGTTTTCAGAATGGACCATATTAGATATATTCTATTATGGTCTCTCTGAATTTTCGAAAATGTCATTGGACCACTCTGCAGGTGGATCTATTCACCTGAAGAAAACACCTGGAGAGGCCCAAGAACTCATTGACATGGTTGCAAATAACCAGTTCATGTACACTTCTGAGAGGAATGCCGTGAACAATGGGGTACCTCAAAAGAAAGGAGTTCTTGAAATTGATGCTCTGAATGCCATATTGGCTCAGAACAAAATGTTGACTCAACAGGTCAACATAATCTCTCAAAATCTGAATGGATTGCAACATGCATCCAACAGTACTAGAGAGGCAGCTTCTGAAGAAGCTTATGATCCTGAGAACCCTGCCATGGCAGAGGTTAATTACATGGGTGAACCTTATGGAAACACCTATAACTCATCATGGAGAAATCATCCAAATTTCTCATGGAAGGATCAACAAAAACCTCAACAAGGTTTTAACAATGGTGGACGCAATAGGCTGAACAATAGTAAGCCATATCCATCATCTTCTCAGCAACAGACAGAGAACTCTGAACAAAACAACTCAAATTTAGCCAATATAATCTCTGATCTGTCAAAAGCCACCTTCAGTTTCATGAATGAAACCAGATCCTCCATTAGAAATCTGGAGGCACAAGTGGGCCAGCTGAGTAAGAAAGTCATTGAAACTCCTCCCAGTATTCTCCCAAGCAATACAGAAGAAAATCCAAAAGGAGAGTGCAAGGCCATTGACATAGTCAATATGGTCGAATGCACAAGGGAGGAGGAGGACGAAAATCCTAGTGAGGAAGACCTCCTAGGACGTCCCTCAAGCAAGAAGGAGTTTCCTATTAAGGATCCTGAGGAATCTGAGGCTCATCTAGAGACCATAGAGATTCCTTTGAATCTCCTTCTGCCATTCATGAGCTCTGAAGAATTTTCATCATCTGAAGAGAATGAAGACGTGACTGGAGAGCAAGTTGCTCAATACTTAGGAGCTATCATGAAACTGAATGCCAAGCTGTTTGGTAATGAGACTTTGGAAAGTGAACCTCCCTTGCTCATTAGTGAACTAGATACTTGGATTCAGAGAACTCTACCTCAAAAGAAACAAGATCCTGGCAAGTTCTTAATACCTTGCACCATTGGCATCATGAGCTTTGAAAAAGCTCTATGTGATCTTGGGTCAGGGATAAATCTTATGCCACTCTCTGTAATGGAGAAGCTGGGGATCATTGAGGTACAACCTGCCTTGTTCTCATTACAATTGGCAGATAAGTCCATAAGACAAGCTTATGGAATAGTGGAGGACGTGCTAGTAAGGATTGAAGGCCTTTACATCCCTACTGATTCATAATCCTAGACACTAGGAAGGAAGATGATGAATGCATCATCCTAGGAAGACCTTTCCTAGCACAGCAGGAGCTGTGATAGAGTCAACAGAGGTGAGTTAGTCCTTCAATTGAATGGGGACTACCTTGTGTTCAGGCACATGGCCATCCCTCTGTGACAAAAGAGTAAGCATGAAGAGCTTCTCTCAGTTCAGAGTCAAGAAGAGCCCACACAGTCAAACTCTAAGTTTGGTGTTGTGAGGCCACAACCAAACTCTAAGTTTGGTGTTCAAACCCCATATCCAAACTCTAAGTTTGGTGTGTGGGACTACACACTAAATTGACCTGATCACCATGTGGCTCCATAAGAGCCACTGTCAAGCTATTGACATTAAAGAAGCGCTTGTTGGGAGGCAACCCAATTTTATTTATCTAATTTTATTTTATTTTGTTTCCTTGTTATTTTTGTGTTTTATTAGGTACATGATCATGAGGAGTCACGAAAAAAATCAAAAAAATTAAAAACAGAGTCAAAAACAAAAGAAAAAAATTTTTCACCCTGGAGGTAGCGCAGACTGGCGTTCAAGCCAGTGCATCTGGCTGGCGTTCAACGCCAGAACAGAGCACCATTCTGGCGTTGAACGCCCAAAACAAGCAACAACCTGGCGTTAAACGCCAGGATGGTGCACGAAGAGGACAAGCTGGCGCTGAATGCCAGGAACAAGCATGAAACTGGCGTTCAACGCCAGAAACATGCATTACATGGGCGTTGAACGCCCAGAACATGCACCAATGGGCGTTTGAACGCCTGGATGATGCATGAAGGCATGTTACATGCCTATATGGTGAAGGAATGGTATTTGTTTTCACCTCAGGATCTGTGGACCCCACAGGATCCTCACCTCAGGATCTGTGGACCCCACAGGATCCCCACCTACCACATTCCTTTTAATCCTAATCACACTCTCCTAATCCAAATCTCATTCTTCCCCATGACACACTTCCCAACACCCTCACCAATCACCTCAATTCCTCTCCAATTACCCCATTCACCATTCACATCAACCTCCTCTTCCTCATACACCCCACCTACCCTCCTAAAATTCAAATTCAATTTCCCACCCATTCCCACCCAAAATGGCCGAACACTAACCCTCCCCTCTCCCTATAAATATCCTCCCATTCTTCTTCATTTTCACACAACACAAACCCCTTCTTCTCCCACATAGCCGAACCTACTTCTCTCCCTCTCTACCATATTCTCTTCTTCTTCTTCTACTCTTCTTTTCTTTCTTGCTCGAGGACGAGCAAATTTTAAGTTTGGTGTGGTAAAAGCATAAGCTTTTTTTTGTTTTTCCATTACCAATGGCACCTAAGGCCGGAGTTTCCTCAAGAAAAGGGAAAGGGAAAGCAAAAGCTTCCACCTCCGAGTCATGGGAGATGGAAAGATTCATCTCCAAGAGCCATCAAGACCACTTCTATGATGTTGTGGCAAAGAAGAAGGTGATCCCTGAGGTCCCTTTCAAGCTCAAAAAGAATGAGTTTCCGGAAATCCGACATGAGATCCAAAGAAGAGGGTGGGAAGTCATAACCAACCCCATGCAACAAGTTGGAATATTAATGGTTCAAGAGTTCTATGCCAATGCATGGATCACTAGGAACCATGACCAAAGTATGAACCCAAGCCCAAAGAATTATCTCACAATGGTTAGGGGGAATACTTGGATTTTAGTCCGGAAAATGTGAGGTTGGGTTTCACTTACCCATGATGCAAGGTGATGAACGCCCCTACACAAGAAGGGTCAACTTAATCAAAGGTTGGACCAAGTCCTAATGGACATATGTGTGGAAGGCTCCCAATGGAGAATAGACTCCAAAGGCAAGCCAGTCAACTAAGAAGACTGGACCTCAAGCCGTAGCTAGAGGATGGTTGGGTTCATCCAAAGACATCATCCCTACAAGCAACCGATCTGAAGTTACTGTGGATCGGGCCATCATGATCCATAGCATCATGATTGGAGAAGAGTAGAAGTTCATGAAGTCATCTCCAATGAACTCTACAAATAGCCGACAAGCCCCTTCACATGGCACGGCTAGCCTTCCCCCCCTTATGCCATCTATATACTCAGCTGGAGTCATCATAGATGGAGATGTCTCCATTGAAGAAGACAAGCCCTCACCAAGAAAAGGATGGAGCAATCAAGAGAAGTTCCTCACGGCCCCAAGAAGAACATGAGGAAGTTCATCATCAACAAATGCCTCAAAGAATGCCTTTCTTCCCAAAACTATTGGGAGCAACTCAACACCTCCTTGGAAGATTTGAGCCATAATGTGGAACAATTAAGGGTGGAACATCATGAGCACTCCATCATTCTCCAAGAAATAAGAGAAGATCAAAGAGCAATGAGGGAGGAGCAACAAAGGCAAGGAAGGGACATAGAAGAGTTGAAGAACATCATTGGTCCTTCAAGAAGAAGACGCCACTAAAGGTGGATTCATTCCTTGTTCTTTATTTCTTTCTGTTTCGGTTTTTAATTATTGTGTTTATCTATGTTTTGTGTCTTTTATTTCATGATCATTAGTGTGTAACCATGCCTTAAAGCTATGAATAAAATCCATGACTCCTTCACCTTTCTTAAAAGAAAAATGTTTTAAATTCAAAAGAACAAGAAGTACATAAATTTCGAAATTATTAGTGAATTTAATTTAATTATATTGATGTGGTGACAATACTTTTTGTTTTCTGAATGAATGATTGAACAGTGCATATGTCTTTTGATATTGTTGTTTATGAGTGTTAAAATTGTTGGTTCTTGAAAGAATGATGAACAAAGAGAAATGTTATTGATGATCTGAAAAATTCATGAAATTGATTCTTGAAGCAAGAAAAAGCAGTAAAAAAAAATGGCTAAAAAGAGTATATAGAAAAAGAAGGAGCAATAGAAAAAGCCAATAGCCCTTAAAACCAAAAGGCAAGGGTAAAAAGGATCCAAGGCTTTGAGCATCAATGGATAGGAGGGCCCAAGGAAATTAAATCCAGGCCTAAGCGGCTAAATCAAGCTGTCCCTAACCATGTGCTTGTGTCATGAAGGTCCAAGTGAAAAGCTTGAGACTGAG